>NW_026283707.1:0-15747 GCF_023373465.1 Oncorhynchus keta
TATAGTGAGAGGTACTGTCATATTGTTTCCACAACAGTTATTTTCTACAAGAAACAGGTCCAGAACACAATGGCCTTGTGTTTTAGGGTGCAGATATACAGCTGAAGTCGGAAGATTACATACACTTACATTTACATTACATTTACATACACTTAGGTTGGAGTCATTAAAACTAGATTACATACTTAGGTTGGAGTCATTAAAACTAGATTACATACACTTAGGTTGGAGTCATTAAAACTTGTTTTTCAACCACTCCACAAATGTCTTGATAAACAAACTCTAGTTTTGGAAAGTCGGTTAGGACATCTACTTTGTGTATGACACAAGTAATTGTTCCAACAATTGTTTACAGACAGATTATTTCACTTATAATTCACTGTATCACAATTCCAGTGGGTGAGAAGTTTACATACACTAAGTTGACTGTGCCTTTAAACAGCTTGGAAAATTCCAGAAAATTATGTCATGGCTTCTGATAGGATAATTGACATTCGAGTCAATTGGAGGTGTACCTGTGGATGTATTTAAGGCCTTCCTTCAAACTCAGTGCCTCTTTGCTTGACATCATGGGAAAATCAAAAGCAATCAGCCAAGACCTCAGAAAAAAAATTGTAGACCTCCACAAGTCTGGTTCATCCTTGGGAGCAATTTTCAAACGCCTGAAGGTACCACGTTAATCTGTACAAACAATAGTACAGAAGTATAAACACCATGGGACCACGCAGCCGTCATACCGCTCAGGAAGAAGACGCGTTCTGTCTCCTAGAGATGAACAACCTTTTGTGCAAAAAGTGCAAATCAATCCCAGAACAACAGCAAAGGACCTTGTGAAGATGCTGGAGGAAACAGGTACAAAATAATCTATATCCACAGTAAAACGAGTCCTATATCGACATAACCTGAAAGGCAGCCCAGCAAGGAAGAAGCCACTGCTCCAAAACCGCCATAAAAAAAGCCAGACTACGGTTTGCAACTGCACATGGGGACAAAGATGGTACTTTTTGGAGAAATGTCCTCTGGTCTGATGAAACAAAAATACAACTGTTTGGTCATAATGACCCCCCTTTGATGCCATGGAAACCATACACATTACCACACATGATATCTCAGGACTTCTCAGACAGAATTTAAAACCCTCTGGTTTCTGGGAAATTGGCATTTTACACAGAAAGAGGTGGCCTTAATAATAAAATAATAATAAATAATAATAATAATGGCCTTAATGTAAAACCCCTGAAAGGTAATTTAAAAATAATAATCTGGGGAAAGGGGAGGTTGATCTGAATGTCTGGATCACCATTAAACAGGGAGACAGTGGCGAGATCCTTCAGGTCATTTAACTTGACCTCTGTGGTCATGTGACCATCTGGTGAGGAGGAGATACTGCTGTTTCACACAATCTCCTCAGCAAAGCCGTCAGGCATGAGTACGGAACACAATTTCCTCCCCAAGGCCGTTGGGCTTGAGAACAGACCACAATCTCCTCCCCAAGGCCGTCGGGCATGAGAACAGACCACAATCTCCTCCCCAAGGCCTTCAGGCATGAGAACAGACCACAATCTCCTCCCCAAGGCCGTCGGGCATGAGAACAGACCACAATCTCCTCCCCAAGGCCTTCAGGCATGAGAACAGACCACAATCTCCTCCCCAAGGCCGTCGGGCATGAGAACAGACCACAATCTCCTCCCCAAGGCCGTCGGGCATGAGAACAGACCACAATCTCCTCCCCAAGGCCGTCGGGCATGAGAACAGACCACAATCTCCTCCCCAAGGCCGTCGGGCATGAGAACAGACCACAATCTCCTCTCCAAGGCCTTCAGGCATGAGAACAGACCACAATCTCCTCCCCAAGGCCGTCGGGCATGAGAACAGACCACAATCTCCTCCCCAAGGCCTTCAGGCATGACAACAGACCACAATCTCCTCCCCAAGGCCTTCAGGCATGAGAACAGACCACAATCTCCTCCCCAAGGCCGGGCATGAGAACAGACCACAATCCAAGGCCTTCAGGCATGACAACAGACCACAATCACTCCCCAAGGCCTTCAGGCATGAGAACAGACCACAATCTCCCCAAGGCCGTGAGGCTGACAACAGACCACAATCTCCTCCCCAAGGCCTTCAGGCATGAGAACAGACCACAATCTCCTCCCCAAGGCCTTCAGGCATGAGAACAGACCACAATCTCCTCCCCAAGGCCTTCAGGTATGAGAACAGACCACAATCTCCTCCCCAAGGCCTTCAGGCATGAGAACAGACCACAATCTCCTCCCCAAGGCCTTCAGGCATGACAACAGACCACAATCTCCTCCCCAAGGCCTTCAGGCATGAGAACAGACCACAATCTCCTCCCCAAGGCCGTCAGGCATGACAACAGACCACAATCTCCTCCCCAAGGCCTTCAGGCATGAGAACAGACCACAATCTCCTCCCCAAGGCCTTCAGGCATGAGAACAGACCACAATCTCCTCCCCAAGGCCTTCAGGCATGACAACAGACCACAATCTCCTCCCCAAGGCCTTCAGGCATGAGAACAGACCACAATCTCCTCCCCAAGGCCTTCAGGCATGAGAACAGACCACAATCTCCTCCCCAAGGCCTTCAGGCATGAGAACAGACCACAATCTCCTCCCCAAGGCCGTCAGGCATGAGAACAGACCACAATCTCCTCCCCAAGGCCGTCAGGCATGAGAACAGACCACAATCTCCTCCCCAAGGCCTTCAGGCATGAGAACAGACCACAATCTCCTCCCCAAGGCCGTCAGGCATGACAACAGACCACAATCTCCTCCCCAAGGCCGTCAGGCATGAGAACAGACCACAATCTCCTCCCCAAGGCCTTCAGGTATGAGAACAGACCACAATCTCCTCCCCAAGGCCGTTGGGCATGAGAACAAAGCTATACAGTACTTCATCATCGTGTCATCCAACAGATGCAGATCAGGGACAGCTGGTGATGACGCGGGGATCCTCATGGGACCCATTATTATGGGAACGAGCAACAGCTGTAAATAGAGGAATCAATGCCATATTTGGTCCAGATAATGCTGAACTTTGGAAATGTGTAAATTCAACAAAAGACAATAAAGAGTTCATTTGAAAAAATAAGGACAAATCAGTTAATCACACTGTGAATATATTAGACTTTTAGAATTGCATTGTGGGCATTCTTATATTTCACTGCACAGCCTTGACTATGGGATTGTGGAACAATGAAATGAAGTATCAGCCTACGCAGTGACACTCACAGAACACTACTGTGAAGAGCGCACACAAATGTTACCGTTGTAGCTCACATTGCAGGACTTTGACTGTAGGAAATCACCTCCCCAGTCAGTCCATTGTGCATATTGGACATTCATATTGCCATATACAGCCTTACCTACGGAATTGTGAAGTGATTTCCCACAATTAAAGTCCTGCAATAAGAGCTACGACGCTAATAGTTGTGTAAACTCTTCACATTTCATGGACCTAAGATCCATAGGTATCAGCCTACTCAGTGACTGTCACAGAACACACCTGTGAAAAGTTCACACTAGAGGTCGACCGATTAATAGGAATGGCCGATTAATTAGGGACGATTTCAAGTTTTCATAACAATCGGAAATCGGTATTTTTGGGGGGCGCCGATTTGTTTTTGTGTGTTTGTTTTTTTAACTCCTTTATTTAATCTTTATTTAACCAGGCAAGTCAGTTAAGAACACGTTCTTATTTTCAATGACGTCCTGGGAACAGTGGGTTAACTGCCTCCTTCAGGGGCAGAACGACAGATTTTCACCTTGTCAGCTCGGGGGATTCAATCTTGCAACCTTACAGTTAACTAGTCCAACGCAATAACGCCCTGCCTCTCTCTCGTTGCACTCCACAAGGAGACTGCCTGTTATGGAATGCAGTAAGCCAAGGTAAGTTGCTAGCTAGCATTAAACTTATCTTATAAAAACAATCATAATCGCTTGTTAACTCCACATGGTTAATGATATTACTAGATATTATCTAGCGTGTCCTGCGTTGCATATAATCTGACCGTGCATACAAGTATCTAAGTATCTGACTGAGTGGTGGTCGGCAGAAGCAGGCGCGTAAACATTCATTCAAACAGCAAGTGTTCGTCTTGTGTGTTTTGCCAGCAGCTCTTCGTTGTGCGTCAAGTATTGCGCTGTTTATCAACTCCTGAGATGAGGCTGGTGTAACCGAAGTGAAATGGCTGGCTAGTTAGCGCGCTACTCGCTCTGAGCCTTGGGGTGGTTGTTTCCCTTGCTCTGCATGGGTAACGCTGCTTCGATGTGGTGGCTGTTGTCGTTGTGTTGCTGGTTCATGCGAGGAGAGGGACGGAAGCTATACTGTTACACTGGCAATACTAAAGTCACTATAAGAACATCCAATAGTCAACGGTTAATTAAATACAAATGGTATAGAGGGAAATAGTCCTATAATTCCTATAGTAACTACAACCTGAAACTTCTTACCTGGGAATATTGAAGACTCATGTTAAAAGGAACCACCAGCTTTCATATGTTCTCATGTCCTGAGCAAGGAACTGAAACGTTAGCTTTCTTACATAGCACATATTGCACTTTTAATTTCTTCTCCAACACTGTTTCATTATTTACTTGAGGCTAAATTGATTTTATTTATATATTATATAAAGTTAAAATAAGTATTCATTCAGTATTGTTGTAATTGTCACTATTACAAATACATCAAAAAACGTTTAAAAAAAACATATATATATTTTTTAAATCGGCCGATTAATCCGTATCGGCTTTTTTTTTGGTCCTCCAATAATCGGAATCGGCGGTGAAAAATCATAATCGGTCGAGCTCTAGTTCACGCAACTATTAGCGTCGTAGCTCTTATTGCAGGACTTTAACTGTGGGAAATAAACTCAGTTGTGAACGTTTCATGGACCTCTCAGATCCATAGGCTGAACAATGTTCTATCATGGACCTCTCAGATCCATAGGCTGAACAATGTTCTATCATGGACCTCTCAGATCCATAGGCTGTACAATGTTCTATCATGGACCTCTCAGATCCATAGGCTGAACAATGTTCTATCATGGACCTCTCAGATCCATAGGCTGTACAATGTTCTATCATGTCTAATACATCCACAGTGCGATGTCATCTGATTACATTTTTGGGGGAGTAAATTAACAAATGATTGTCTTTTGTTGTATTTATACAACATTTCAAACATAATCTGGTCCAAATATGGAGTGATTCCACTATATGAATCTGTTTGCTTCCGTTTCAAATGCGGGACTTTTATTTTGAAGGCAAACAGCAAATTCTACTATTGAGCAAAGCGCTGTGACATTGATCAACCAATGGTGTGTTAGTTACCACAGACAGACAGACAGACATTGGCTTGACACCACCTCATTATCATATTGGTGTGTTAGTTACCACAGACAGACAGACACACAGACAGACATTGGCTTGACACCACCTCATTATCATATTGGTGTGTTAGTTACCACAGACAGACAGACAGACAGACATTGGCTTGACACCACCTCATTATCATATTATCATATTGGAGGAAGAAACACAGACATTAATAAATATATAAGATGAATAACATTTATTGGAGATTGAAGAATTAGATAATAGATAATTACAGCAGGTTTTGTCCTCGTGATTCACAATTGATTATTTTGATTCACCAGAATCCTAACTAATACAAATGATGAAGTGAATCATTTGTTTGCAAAAAACAACAAAACAAGAAGAAAACAGTTTAAATGAATTGTCCAAAAAAAGTGAATAAACTTTGCATGGCCTTAACCGGCAAGTGTCGGTGGAAAGTTTTTGGGACATGACGAAAACATGGATAAATGCTAACAGCTAAACAGTTAACTAGCATGAATAAATGCTAACAGCTAAACAACTAGCATGAATAAATTAAATGCTAACAGCTAAACAGTTAACTAGCATGAATAAATGCTAACTGCACTTGAGGCCCACTCCACAGTGCTACTGTCTCTCTCCCCTTGAGGCCCACTCCACAGTGCTACTGTCTCTCTCCCCTTGAGGCCCACTCCACAGTGCTACTGTCTCTCTCCCCTTGAGGCCCACTCCACAGTGCTACTGTCTCTCTCCCCTTGTCTCTCTCCCCCTTGAGGCTCACTCCACAGTGCTACTGTCTCTCTCATTCTCAGGCCCCCAAAAAAAAAGTGTGGGAGCACTGTGTGTTATGAGAAAAATCTATTTTCACACTGGGAGCATTGGAAATGCTGATCTCCTGTGTGTACTCTGTGTGTTTTTAGTGTGCTTAACCTGGTAAAACCCTTTCCACACTGAGAGCATTGGAACGGTGTTTCTCCTGCGTGTGTTGTCATGTGATCTTTCAGATGTGATGACTGGATGAATCTCTTTCCACACTGAGAGCATTGGAACGGCCTCTGCCTCTCTACTAAGTGGGTTCTTTCATGTGATTTCAGGTCCCTTAATGCGGAAAAGGTATTTTGACACTGGGAGCAGCGATATGGCTTCTCTCCAGTGTGTGTCCTCTCATGCGTTTTCATGGACCCTAACTGGGTAAAAGTCTTTCCACACAGGGAGCAGTGGAAATGATTCTCTCTTGTATGTGTCCTCTCGTGTTTTTTCAGGGCCCCTAACTGGGTAAAACTCTTTCTACACAAGGAGCAGTGAAAATTATTCTCTCCAGTGTGTGTTCTCTCATGTGTTTTCAGGGCCCCTAACTGGGTAAAATGCTTTCCACACAGGGAGCAGTGGGGTGGTCTCGCTGATTTGGCAATCTTTGGGTCTGGTTGCCCTGAAGTACTCTTTCCTCTGTCCAAGTGAGAGTCTGGTCTCGCTCCTGCCAAAGACAAAAACAAGTATTTAGTTTAATACTAAAAACATGGATGTTTTGACTATACAGTGTTTGTTTTACAAGCTTATCTTTGGGGTTCTGGGGGTATAGTACAACACTAGAGAACTAGTCAGGGTTTTCTAAAGCTAGCCAGCTTCAGTTAGCTTCACATTCCAGCTCAGGCTTCATCCCATATTATAAAGGTGAATATTGATCCTGCAGCTGCACAAAGACCATAAACACAAACAACTTTTAATTAATTTTTCTGAAAGCTGGTTACCATTTGCTGTTCTCCTTTTGTTGTTAATTAGTTCAACTTGTCTTTCTAAAGACCGTTTCTAATCTCCCTAATCTTTCTAATCTTCTTGTATTATAAAGGTCAGGTGGTCCTATTGTTGTTAATTAGTTCAACTTGTCTTTCTAAAGCCTAAAGACCGCTAATCTACTCTAATCTACTCTTGTATTAGAAAGGTACAGGTGGTGAAACCCCTAAAAACAGAATCACCTGGATGAAGGCAGGACAACAATATGACACCCCGGCCCGAACTGCCACGAGTATTCGGTCAGTAGTCATCATCTTCAGGGTAGCCTAGTGGTTAGAGCGTTGGAGTTCAAACCCCGAGCTGACAAGGTACAAATCTTCGTTTGCCCTGAACAGGCAGTTAAGATTTGTTCTTAACTGACTTGCCTGGTTAAAAAGGTTAAAAAAAAAAAAAAAAAAATTAAAAAATATTCTTGTCCTTCATTTGTTTGCCCAGATCTTCTATCCTTGATATCGTTCAACCCCGACCTTCTTCTTCTTTCTCTCTGCATCAACAACTACCTGTCTACTTCTAACGTGCTGCAGAGAGTACAGAGGTTTCTAGTTGTTCTTAATGATTTCATCTTGGTAAAGGACACTATGAATAATGTGCATAACTGTAGTTTGAGTACTTTAATCAACTTAAATCTGAAGAAAAAAAACATTTATGCTCGGGTTTATTGATTTATTAGGTGATAAACACAATCTCCATGTGTTTCAATGCAAACTGGGCTTATTTGGAACAGCAAGGATTTATGGTATAAAAAAAATACAGAATAGCAAAAAATGTACTTATATTTGGAAACCATTGGGTATAAATATACACGATATATTACAACATTATGCAAAGTTAGTATTGATCATAAAGTTAGTATTGATCATAAAGTTAGTATTGATCGTATTGAACAATATTTATTTATTTTGATTTCCATTTTGTATAGCTTTGTTGCTACTGTACTTCAGGACAAGTCTCTGAATGTCCTTGAGTGGCCCAGCCAGAGCCCAGACTTGAGCCCGATCTAACATCTCTGAATGTCCTTGAGTGGCCCAGCCAGAGCCCAGACTTGAGCCCGATCTAACATCTCTGAATGTCCTTGAGTGGCCCAGCCAGAGCCCAGACTTGAGCCCGATCTAACATCTCTGAAAAGATATGAAAATAACTGTGCAGCAACGCTGCCCCATCCAACCTCACACAGCCTGATAGGATCTGCAGAGAAGAATGGGAGAAACTCTCCAAATACAGGTGTGCCAAGCTTGTAGCAGCAAACCCAAGAAGACTGGAGGCTGTAATCGCTGCCAAAAGGTGCTTCAACAAAGTACTGACTTCTTATGTAATGTGATATTTCCTGTTTTTTTATTTATTTATATACATTACCTCAAATTAAAATAAAACAGTTTTTGATTTGTCATTATTTTTTGTGATGTCATTATTGGGTATTGTGATGTCATTATTGGGTATTGTGATGTCATTTTTGGGTATTGTGATGTCATTATTGGGTATTGTGATGTCATTATGGGGTATTGTGTGTAGATTGAAGGGAAAAAAATAATTTAAGCAATTTTATAACAAGGCTGTAAGAGTTAGTTGAACTAAGTTCATTCAGCATGTATCAGTTATTTTCTCCAATAAACAATAGCTAGGCCTATATATTATTAATTTAAAAAGTCAAAAAATGCACGTACCAATGGCAGATTGCCCTCGAACAATTTCTACAGTCCTGAATAACCTATTGAAGTATAGCACTTCAGTAGAACGCCTATTTAAAACAACATATTACTTCACAAGTGCAACGTTTGTGTCCCTGTTTTTAAGACAATACTCACCGGTGCTAATCCGATCTTCAGTCTCCTCTTCCTCTCCTTCCTCCTCCTTTCACTCCCAGAATGTCGTCCTCCTCTTTTACTGAGATAGCCTCCTCTTCCTCTTTCACTCTAAAAGGTTCTTCCTCTTCTTCTTTCAATGTGATAGCCTCTTCCTCCTTTTTCATTGTCGAAGCTTCTACCTCCTCCTCTTCCACTGTGACAGCCTCTATCCTCTCTTCCTCCTTCACTCCAATGGGTTCTTTCTCTTCTTTCACTGTAACATTATACTCCTCTTTTAATATGATAGCCTCCTCTTCCTCTCCAAAAGGTTCTTTCGCTTCTTTAACTATAACATCTTCCTCTTTCAATGCGATGCTGATAGACTCCTCTTCCTCCTTTTTAATTCTGAAAGCTTCCTCCCCTACTTTCACTGAGATATCTTCCTCTTCTTCTTTTATGAAAACGTTCAATCTGAGAGATTCTTTCTCCGTCCAACATATCGCCTCTTCTTTAGCTGGGGGCGAGTAGCTTAAAGAGCTCATGGTTGTGAATGCTAGCTAGCTAGTTAGCATTAGCGACTAGCCGAGTGCTAGGCTCAGAACAAGTTTGCAAATGTAACAAGTACATTACGTTAAAGTTAACCAGTAGATACCTCAACAGAACTGTTTTTAAAACAACGAGATGAATATTCACAAAAGTGGTCGAAAGAGCTTAAATGTTTCGGTTGCATGTGGCTGGGTGTATTGATACACTGAGTTAGGAAGGAAGCCTGTATCTATGTAGTGACTGGGTGTATTGATACAGAGTTAGGAAGGAAGCCTGTATCTTTGTAGTGACTGGGTTTAATTGATACATTTGAAGTTATGTAGGACTGGAAGTCCTGAAAATCTATGTAGTGACTGGGTGTATTGATACACTGAGTTAGGAAGGAAGCCTGTATCTATGTAGTGACTGGGTGTATTGATACACTGAGTTAGGAAGGAAGCCTGTATCTATGTAGTGACTAGATGTATTGATACACTGAGTTAGGAAGGAAGCCTGTATCTTTGTAGTATGTAGGACTCACTGTATTGATACAGAGTTAGGAAGGAAGCCTGTATCTTTGCCTAGTGACTGGGTGTATTGATACACTGAGTTAGGAAGGAAGCCTGTATCCCAGTGACTGGGTGTATTGAAAGCAGAGTTAGGAACAGCCTTCTATGTTTTGAAGCTCATTCAGTTCTTTGTAGTTTTATTGATACACTGAAAAACCTGTATCTATGTAGTGACTGGGTGTATTGATACACTGAGTTAGGAAGGAAGCCTGTATCTATGTAGTGACTGGGTGTATTGATACACTGAGTTAGGAAGGAAGCCTGTATCTATGTAGTGACTGGGTGTATTGATACACTGAGTTAGGAAGGAAGCCTGTATCAGGATGTAGTGACTGGGTGTATTGATACAGAGTTAGGAAGGAAGCCTGTATCTTTGTAGTGACTGGGTGTATTGATACACTGAGTTAGGAAGGAAGCCTGTATCTTGTAGTGACTGGGTGTATTGATACATCCTGAGTTCTCCTAAAGCCTGTATCAAACTTTGATGACAAAGATGTTTTTTAGTTTTTCCTTTAAAGTCACCACTGAGTTAGGAAGGAAGCCTGTATCTTCCTTGACTGGGTGTATTGATACACTGAGTTAGGAAGGAAGCCTGTATCTTTGTAGTGACTGGGTGTATCGATACACCATCCAAAGTGTCATTAATAACTTCACCTCAAACGGATATTCAATCTCAGATGTTTTTAGTTTTCCCTCTACCAATAGGATTCAATCTCAGATGTTTTTTTGTTTTTCCTCTCTACCAATAGGTGTCCTTCTTTGTGAGGTATTGGTTGAAACTGTGATGTAAATTCAGTCCGGAGATGAGAGACCTTACAGATAATTGTATGTGTGGGGTACGGAGATGGGACCTTACAGATAATTGTATGTGTGGGTGTACGGAGATGAGGGACCTTACAGATAATTGTATGTGTGGGGTACGGAGATGAGGGACCTTACAGATAATTGTATGTGTGGGGTACGGAGATGAGGGACCTTACAGATAATTGTATGTGTGGGGTACGGAGATGGGGACCTTACAGATAATTGTATGTGTGGGGTACAGAGATGAGGACCTTACTGATAATTGTATGTGTGGGATACGGAGATGAGGGACCTTACAGATAATTGTATGTGTGGGGGTACGGAGATGAGGGACCTTACTGATAATTGTATGTGTGGGGTACAGAGATGAGGGACCTTACAGATAATTGTATGTGTGGGGTACGGAGATGAGGGACCTTACAGATAATTGTATGTGGGGGTACAGAGATGAGGGACCTTACAGATAATTGTATGTGTGGGGTACAGAGATGAGGACCTTACAGATAATTGTATGTGTGGGGTACAGAGATGAGGTAGTCATTCAAAAATCATGTTAAACACTATTATTGCACACAGTGAGTCCATGCAATTTATTATGTGACTTGTTAAGCAAATGATTACTCCTGAACTTACATAACAAAGGGGTTGAATACTTATTGACTCAAGACATTTCAGATTTCTTTAATTTTTTATTTTTGTTAAATGTTTTATTATTATTATTATAAACATACAATATACTTGCAGTGAAGCCGCTCAACAACACCAGTCATCCAACAGACTCCCATCCAACAACTACATCATACCAGTCATCCAACAGACTCCCATTCAACAACTACATCATACCAGTCATCCAACAGACTCCCATCCAACAACTACATCATACCAGTCATCCAACAGACTCCCATCCAACAACGACATCATACCAGTCATCCAACAGACTCCCATCCAACAACGACATCATACCAGTCATCCAACAGACATTCCAACAGACCCTACCAGTCATCCTCCCATCCAACAACTACATCATACCAGTCATCCAACAGACTCCCATCCAACAACTACATCATACCAGTCATCCAACAGACTCCCATCCAACAACTACATCATACCAGTCATCCAACAGACTCCCATCCAACAACTACATCATACCAGTCATCCAACAGACTCCCATCCAACAACTACATCATACCAGTCATCCAACAACTACATCATACCAGTCATCCAACAACTACATCATACCAGTCATACAACAACTACATCATACCAGTCATCCAACAGACTCCCATCCAACAACGACATCATACCAGTCATACAACAGACTCCCATCCAACAACTACATCATACCAGTCATACAACAGACTCCCATCCAACAACGACATCATACCAGTCATCCAACAGACTCCCATCCAACAACTACATCATACCAGTCATCCAACAGACTCCCATCCAACAACTACATCATACCAGTCATCCAACAGACTCATCATACCAGTCATCCAACAACGACATCATACCAGTCATCCAACAACTACATCATACCAGTCATCCAACAGACTCCCATCCAACAACTACATCATACCAGTCCTCCAACAGACTCCCATCCAACAACTACATCATACCAGTCATCCAACAGACTCCCATCCAACAACTACATCATACCAGTCATCCCAACATCCAACAACGACATCATACCAGTCATCCAACAGATTCCCATCCAACAACGACATCATACCAGTCATCCAACAGACTCCCATCCAACAACTACATCATACCAGTCATCCAACAGACTCCCATCCAACAACTACATCATACCAGTCATCCAACAGACTCCCATCCAACAACGACATCATACCAGTCATCCAACAGACTCCCATCCAACAACTACATCATACCAGTCATCCAACAGACTCCCATTTCAGAGCAACACAGAAGCATCCAGGGTCAGGCCCTGCTCAGGGACATGTTGACTGATCTACCCCAGGCCCTGCTCAGGGGCATGTTGACTGATCTACCACCAGCCCTGCTCAGGGGCAGTTGGTCACCATGCCCTGCTCAGGGGCATGTTGACTGATCTACCACCAGGCCCTGCTCAAGGGCATGTTGACTGATCTACCACCAGGCCCTCACTCAGGGGCATGTTGACAGAGTTCCAGAGTTCCTCTCTGTGGAGACGGGAGAACCTTCCAAGAAGGACAACCATCTCTGCAGCACTCCACCAATCAGGCATTTTTGTAGTAGAGTGGCCAGACAGAAGCCACTCCTCAGTAAAAAGGTACATGACAGCCCACTTGGAGTTTTCCAAAGGTTCCTTACTCTTTATCTCCTGGTTGGATATCATGTTGTGTTCCATCCATCTATCTTTAGTGATGGTTATGAACCCCTGGAGAGATTTCACCAAGCTCTGTTATAACACCTCATCCATCTATCTTTAGTGATGGTTATGAACACCTGGAGAGATTTCACCAAGCTCTGTTATAACACCTCATCCATCTATCTTTAGTGATGGTTATGAACCCCTGGAGAGATTTCACCAAGCTGTTATAACACCTCATCCATCTATCTTTAGTGATGGTTATGAACCCCTGGAGAGATTTCACCAAGCTCTGTTATAACACCTCATCCATCTATCTTTAGTGATGGTTATGAACACCTGGAGAGATTTCACCAAGCTGTTATAACACCTTATCCATCTATCTTTAGTGATGGTTATGAACCCCTGGAGAGATTTCACCAAGCTCTGTTATAACACCTCATCCATCTATCTTTAGTGATGGTTATGAACCCCTGGAGAGATTTCACCAAGCTCTGTTATAACATGTTTTCCATCTATCTTTAGTGATGGTTATGAACGCCTGGAGAGATTTCACCAAGCTCTGTTATAACACCTCATCCATCTATCTTTAGTGATGGTTATGAACCCCTGGAGAGATTTCACCAAGCTGTTATAACATGTTTTCCATCTATCTTTAGTGATGGTTATGAACGCCTGGAGAGATTTCACCAAGCTCTGTTATAACACCTTTTCCATCTATCTTTAGTGATGGTTATGAACGCCTGGAGAGATTTCACCAAGCTCTGTTATAACACCTTTCCATCTATCTTTAGTGATGGTTATGAACGCCTGGAGAGATTTCACCAAGCTCTGTTATAACACCTTATCCATCTATCTTTAGTGATGGTTATGAACCCCTGGAGAGATTTCACCAAGCTGTTATAACACATTATCCATCTATCTTTAGTGATGGTTATGAACACCTGGAGAGATTTCACCAAGCTCTGTTATAACACGTTATCCATCTATCTTTAGTGATGGTTATGAACCCCTGGAGAGATTTCACCAAGCTGTTATAACACCTCATCCATCTATCTTTAGTGATGGTTATGAACCCCTGGAGAGATTTCACCAAGCTCTGTTATAACACCTCATCCATCTATCTTTAGTGATGGTTATGAACCCCTGGAGAGATTTCACCAAGCTGTTATAACACCTCATCCATCTATCTTTAGTGATGGTTATGAACCCCTGGCCTGAATTTCACCAAAAGTCTGTTATAACATGTTATCCATCTATCTTTAGTGATGGTTATGAACACCTGGAGAGTTTTTCAGCAAGCAGTTATAACACCTCATCCATCTATCTTTAGTGATGGTTATAAACACCTAGAGAGATTTCACCAAGCTGTCAAGATGACTAAGACATGTATTATGTCATGTTTATAACCATGTGATGGATGCTGTTATAACACGTTATCCACATATCTTAGTGATGGCATAGCCTAGTGGTTAGAGTGTAGCCTAGTGGTTAGAGTGTAGGGACGGCAGCGTAGCCTAGTGGTCTTAGAGTGTAGGGTTCAGCAGTGTACCTCCAGGTGGTTAGAGTGTAGGGGCCATCTCCAGCCTAGTGGTTAGAGTGTAGGGGCGGCAGCGTAGCTGAGTGGTTAGAGTGTCGTGCTGATAAGCCTAGTGGTTAGAGTGAGGGCGGCTCAGCCTAGTGGTTAGAAGATGGAATCCGTTTGAGCTCACAAGGTAAAAATCTTTCGTTTCTAACCTGTGAACAAGGCATTTAACCCACTGTTCCCGGTAGGCAAGTCATTGAAAATAAACATTTGTTCTTAACTGACTTGCCTAGTTAAACTGGTCTCAAGGTAACATTTAAAATGCAAAAATAATAACACCTAAAGGACTCTCACCGTGAGAAACACAATTCTCTGCTCTGATGAAACCAATTGAACTCTTTTGGCCTGAATACCAAAAGTCATGTCTGGAGGAAACCTGGCACCATCCCTACGGTGAAGCATGGTGGTGGCAGCATCATGCTGTGGGGATGTTTTTCAGCGGCAGGGACTGTGAGACTAGTCAGGATCGAGGCAAAGACGAACAGAGCAAAGTACAGAGATATCCTTAATGAAAACCTGCTCCAGGACTCAGGACCTCAGACTGGGGCAAAGTTTCACCTTCCAGGACAATGACCCTAACCACACAGCCAAGAGAACGCAGGAGTGGCTTCGGGACAAGTCTCTGAATGTCCTTGAGTGGCCCAGCCAGAGCCCGGACTTGAACCTGATCAAACATCTCTGGAGAGCCCTGAAAATAGCTGTGCAGCAACGCAAGAGAGGATCTGCAGAGAAGAATGGGAGAAACTCCCCAAATACAGGTGTGCCAAGCTTGTAGCGTCAAACCCAAGAAGACTGGAGGCTGTAATCGCTGCCAAAGATGCTTCGAAACAGCACTGAGTAAAGGGTCTGAATGCTGACAATATCAGTCAAAAGTTTGGACACACTTACTCATTCTGAATATTTCAGTTGTTTATTTTTAATACATTTGCAAAACATTTTACAAAACCAGTTTTTGCGTTTGTCATTTTGAGGTATTGTTTGCAGATTCAGGGGAAAAAAACTATTTCATACATTTTCGAATAAG
>NW_026283708.1:0-12500 GCF_023373465.1 Oncorhynchus keta
CTCTATCCCTCTACCTCTCCATCCCTCTCTGTGTTGTCTCCAGTGTTGTTCCAGTGTTGTCTCCAGTGTTGTATCTGTGTTGTCTCAGTTAGTCTGCAGTGTTCTCTGTGTTGCCCTGTAGTTGTTCCAGTGTTCTCTGTGTTGTCTCCAGTGTTCTCTGGGTGTTGTCTCTGTGTTGTTCCAGTGTTGTCTCCAGGTTATATCTGTGTTGTTCTGTGTTGTCTCCAGTGTTCTTTGTGTTGTCTCTGTGTTGTTCCAGTGTTCTCTGTGTTGTCTCCAGTGTTGTTTCTGTGTTGTCTCCAGTGTTCTCTGTGTTGTCCTGTGTTGTCTCTGTGTTGTCTCTGTGTTGTCTCTGTGTTGTTCCAGTGTGGTCTCTGTGTTGTCTCCAGTGTTGTCTCTGTGTTGTCTCTGTGTTGTCTCTGTGTTGTCTCTGTGTTGTCTCCAGTGTTGTCTCCAGTGTTGTATCTGTGTTGTTCTGTGTTGTCTCTGTGTTGTCTCCAGTGTTGTCTCCAGTGTTGTTCCAGTGTGGTCTCTGTGTTGTCTCCAGTGTTGTCTCTGTGTTGTATCTGTGTTGTCTCTGTGTTGTCTCTGTGTTGTCTCTGTGTTGTCTCTGTGTTGACTCTGTGTTGTCTCTGTGTTGTCTCTGTGTTGTCTCCAGTGTTGTCTCCAGTGTTGTCTCCAGTGTTGTCTCTGTGTTGTCTCCAGTGTTGTCTCCAGTGTTGTCTCTGTGTTGTCTCCAGTGTTGTTCTGTATTGGCCCAGTGTTGTCTCCAGTGTTGTCTCTGTGTTGGCCCTGTGTTGTCTCTAGTGTTCTCTGTGTTGTCTCCAGTGTTGTCTCTGTGTTGTCTCTGTGTTGTCTCTGTGTTGACTCTGTGTTGTTCCAGTGTTGTCTCTGTGTTGTCTCCAGTGTTGTCTCTGTGTTGTCTCAGTGTTGTCTCTGTGTTGTCTCTGTGTTGGCCCTGTGTTGTCTCTGTGTTGTCTCCAGTGTTGTCTCTGTGTTGTCTCCAGTGTTGTCTCTGTGTTGTCTCAGTGTTGTCCTGTGTTGTCTCTGTGTTGGCTCTGTGTTGTCTCCAGTGTTGTCTCTGTGTTGTCTCCAGTGTTGTTCTGTGTTGTCTCTGTGTTGTTCTGTGTTGACTCTGTGTTGTCTCCAGTGTTGTTCTGTGTTGTCTCTGTGTTGGCCCAGTGTTGTCTCTGTGTTGTCTCTAGTGTTGTCTCTGTGTTGTCTCCAGTGTTGGCCCAGTGTTGTCTCTGTGTTGTCTCTGTGTTGTCTCTGTGTTGGCCCAGTGTTGTCTCTGTGTTGACTCTGTGTTGTCTCCAGTGTTGTCTCTGTGTTGTCTCCAGTGTTGTCTCCAGTGTTGTCTCTGTGTTGTCTCTGTGTTGTCTCCAGTGTTGTTCTGTGTTGTCTCCAGTGTTGTCTCCAGTGCTGTCTCCAGTGTTGTCTCTGTGTTGTCTCTGTGTTGTCTCCAGTGTTGTCTCTGTGTTGTCTCCAGTGTTGTCTCCAGTGTTGTCTCAGTGTTGTCTCTGTGTTGACTCTGTGTTGTCTCTGTGTTGTCTCTGTGTTGACTCTGTGTTGTCTCTGTGTTGTCTCTGTGTTGTCTCTGTGTTGTCTCTGTGTTGTCTCTGTGTTGTCTCTGTGTTGTCTCTGTGTTGTCTCTGTGTTGTCTCTTGTGTTGTCTCTAGTGTTCTCTGTGTTGTCTCCAGTGTTGTATCTGTGTTGTCTCCAGTGTTGTCTCTGTGTTGTCTCTGTGTTGTCTCTGTGTTGTCTCTGTGTTGTCTCTGTGTTGGCTCTGTGTTGTCTCCAGTGTTGTCTCTGTGTTGTCTCCAGTGTTGTCTCTGTGTTGTCTCTGTGTTGTCTCTGTGTTGTCTCCAGTGTTGTCTCTGTGTTGTCTCTGTGTTGGCCCAGTGTTGTCTCTGTGTTGTCTCCAGTGTTGTCTCTGTGTTGTCTCTGTGTTGACTCTGTGTTGTCTCCAGTGTTGTCTCTGTGTTGTCTCCATTGTTGTCTCCAGTGTTGTCTCTGTGTTGTCTCTGTGTTGTCTCCAGTGTTGTCTCTGTGTTGTCTCTGTGTTGTCTCCAGTGTTGTCTCCAGTGTTGTCTCCAGTGTTGTCTCTGTGTTGTCTCTGTGTTGTCTCCAGTGTTGTCTCTGTGTTGTCTCTGTGTTGTCTCCAGTGTTGTCTCCAGTGTTGTCTCTGTGTTGACTCTGTGTTGTCTCTGTGTTGTCTCTGTGTTGTCTCTGTGTTGTCTCCAGTGTTGTCTCTGTGTTGACTCTGTGTTGTCTCTGTGTTGTCTCTGTGTTGTCTCTGTGTTGTCTCTGTGTTGTCTCCAGTGTTGTCTCCAGTGTTGTCTCTAGTGTTCTCTGTGTTGTCTCTGTGTTGTCTCCAGGGTTGTCTCCAGTGTAGTCTCCAGTGTTCTCTGTGTTGACTCTGTGTTGTCTCTGTGTTGTCTCTGTGTTGTCTCTGTGTTGTCTCCAGGGTTGTCTCCAGTGTTGTCTCTGTGTTGTCTCTGTGTTGTCGCTGTGTTGTCTCCAGTGTTGTCTCTGTGTTGTCTCTGTGTTGTCTCTGTGTTGTCTCTGTGTTGTCTCCAGGGTTGTCTCCAGTGTTGTCTCTAGTGTTCTCTGTGTTGTCTCTGTGTTGTCTCCAGGGTTGTCTCCAGTGTTGTCTCCAGTGTTGTCTCTGTGTTGTCTCTGTGTTGTCTCCAGGGTTGTCTCCAGTGTTGTCTCTGTGTTGTCTCTGTGTTGTCTCTGTGTTGTCTCCAGGGTTGTCTCCAGTGTTGTCTCTAGTGTTCTCTGTGTTGTCTCTGTGTTGTCTCCAGGGTTGTCTCCAGTGTTGTCTCCAGTGTTGTCTCCAGTGTTGTCTCCAGTGTTGTCTCTGTGTTGTCTCCAGTGTTGTCTCCAGTGTTGTCTCCAGTGTTGTCTCCAGTGTTGTCTCCAGTGTTGTCTCCAGTGTTGTCTCTGTGTTGTCTCCAGGGTTGTCTCCAGTGTTGTCTCCAGTGTTGTCTCTGTGTTGTCTCCAGTGTTGTCTCTGTGTTGTCTCCAGTGTTGTCTCCAGTGTTGTCTCCAGTGTTGTCTCTGTGTTGTCTCCAGTGTTGTCTCCAGTGTTGTCTCTGTGTTGTCTCCAGTGTTGTCTCCAGTGTTGTCTCCAGTGTTGTCTCTAGTGTTCTCTGTGTTGTCTCTGTGTTGTCTCCAGGGTTGTCTCCAGTGTTGTCTCCAGTGTTGTCTTTGTGTTGTCTCCAGTGTTGTCTCTGTGTTGTCTCCAGTGTTGTCTCTGTGTTGTCTCCAGTGTTGTCTCTGTGTTGTCTCCAGTGTTGTCTCCAGGGTTGTCTCCAGTGTTGTCTCCAGTGTTGTCTCCAGTGTTGTCTCTGTGTTGTCTCCAGTGTTGTCTCTGTGTTGTCTCCAGTGTTGTCTCTGTGTTGTCTCCTGTGTTGTCTCCAGTGTTGTCTCCAGTGTTGTCTCCAGTGTTGTCTCCTGTGTTGTCTCCAGTGTTGTCTCTGTGTTGTCTCCAGTGTTGTCTCCTGTGTTGTCTCCAGTGTTGTCTCCAGTGTTGTCTCTGTGTTGTCTCTGTGTTGTCTCTGTGTTGTCTCCAGTGTTGTTCTGTGTTGTCTCTGTGTTGTCTCTGTGTTGTCTCTGTGTTGTCTCCAGTGTTGTCTCCAGTGTTGTCTCCAGTGTTGTCTCCAGTGTTGTCTCCAGTGTTGTCTCCAGTGTTCTCTGTGTTGTTTCTGTGTTGTCTCCTGTGTTGTCTCCAGTGTTGTCTCCAGTGTTGTCTCCAGTGTTGTCTCCAGTGTTGTCTCCAGTGTTGTCTCCAGTGTTGTCTCCAGTGTTGTCTCCAGTGTTGTCTCCAGTGTTGTCTCCAGTGTTGTCTCCTGTGTTGTCTCTGTGTTGTCTCCAGTGTTGTCTCCAGTGTTGTCTCTAGTGTTCTCTGTGTTGTCTCTGTGTTGTCTCTAGTGTTCTCTGTGTTGTCTCTGTGTCAGTGTTGTCTCCAGTGTTGTCTCCAGTGTTGTCTCCAGTGTTGTCTCCAGTGTTGTCTCCAGTGTTGTATCCAGTGTTGTCTCCAGGGTTGTCTCCAGTGTTGTCTCCAGTGTTGTCTCCAGTGTTGTCACAATCAACATATACAACACATGCACACGTTTCCTAATGACTATTCCAGCCAGAGTTAGAGTCAGACTGTATCCACCAGATGTCAAACCATGGTCCCAAATGACACCCCCTTTACCTAGTGCACTACTTTTCACCAGGGCCCATAGCAATACACTACACAGGAGACAGGGTGACATTTGGGACGAAGGAGACCCCGACTTCAATACAACATTAGTATACTGCCCTGAAGACGGTTGTGTGTGTGTGTGTGTGTGTGTGTGTGTGTGTGTGTGTGTGTGTGTGTGTGTGTGTGTGTGTGTGTGTGTGTGTGTGTGTGTGTGTGTGTGTGTGTGTGTGTGTGTGTGTGTGTGTGTGTGCTGAGGACGTGAGAAGACGAGAGACGGAGGACACACACACACACACACACACACACACACACACACACACACACACACACACACACACACACACACACACACACACACACACACACACACACACTACCCTGCTATGAGAAATAGAGGACTAATTAAACAACCTTTAATGGTTCTGTCTCTCATTACCGTCACAACTGATGGCCCTCGACCCGAGGGCCAGTTCTGGAGTTACTGGCCCGCATTCCAAAGGACACCCTATTTTCTATGGAGTGACCTTAGGGTACAGAAAGTTATGTAGAGCATAGGGTGGCATTCTGGACATGGCTTTAAGGCTTCCTTGTGTGGTATTGATAACCTGTCCAGTAGAAACTGTCTCTCTCTCTCCCTGTCTCTCTCTCCCTGTCTCTCTCTCCCCCTGTCTCTCTCCCGCTGTCTCTCTCTCCCTGTCTCTCTCTCCTTTCTCTCTCTCCCTGTCTCTCTCTCCCTGTCTCTCTCCCCCTGTCCCTCTCCCCTGTCTCTCTCCCCCTGTCTCTCTCTCCCTGTCTCTCTCTCCCCTGTCTCTCTCCCTGTCTCTCTCTCTCTCTCCCCTGTCTCTTTCTCCCTCTCTCTCTCTCTCTCTCTCTCTCTCCCCTGTCTCTCTCTCCCTGTCTCTCTCTCTCTCTCTCTCTCTCTCTCTCTCTCCCCTGTCTCTCTCTCCCTGTCTCTCTCTCCCTGTCTCTCTCTCCCTGTCTCTCCCTGTCTCTCCCTCCCCTGTCTCTCTCTCCCCTGTCTCTTTCTCCCTGTCTCTCTCTCATGTCTCTCTGTCTCTCTCTCTCCATGTCTCTCTCCCCTGTCTCTCTCTCCCTGTCTCTCTCCCCCCTGTCTCTATCTCCATGTCTCTCTCCCCTGTCTCTCTCCCTGTCTCTCTCTCTCCCTGTCTCTCTCTCTCCCTGTCTCTCTCTCCCTGTCTCTCCAAATCTAAATGCCATTAGGCAGAGCACAGTTGTCAGCTTGCAGGGCAGCCGTCATTGGTCAAGGCTGTAAAGAATGGGCAGCTTTTTGTTTTATGGAGAATTCGGTATCACTTAGGAAGCATTGTTTCCATGTTAATGAGTTGTCCTGTAACAATCAACGGGCTTGTTAGTTTTAGGAGCTCTTTTCAACAGTCTATAATGTGGTCTGAATGCTTACCAGTCTGCCTGGATCTTTATATCAACAGGGGGCCCTTTATATTAACAGGGGGCCCTTTATATTAACAGGGGGCCCTTTATATCAACAGGGGGCCCTTTATATCAACAGTGGGGCCCTTTATATTAACAGGGGGCCCTTTATATCAACAGGGGTCCCTATATATCAACAGGGGGCCCTTTATATCAACAGGGGGCCCTATATCAACAGGGGGTCCCTTCATATCAACAGGGGGCCCTATATATCAACAACGGGGCCCTTTATATCAACAGGGGGCCCTATATATCAACAGGGGTCCCTTCATATCAACAGGGGTGCCCTTTATATCAACACTGGGGCCCTTTATATCAACAGGGGGCCCTTTATATCAACAGTGGGGCCCTTTATATCAACACTGGGGCCCTTTATATCAACACTGGGGCCCTTTATATCAACAACGGGGCCCTTTATATCAACAGAGGAACCGTTTAAATCAACAGGAGGGACCCTTTAAATCAACAGGGGGGCCCTTTATATCAACAGAGGAACCGTTTAAATCAACAGGAGGGAGGGACCCTTTAAATCAACAGGGGGGCCCTTTATATCAACAGGGGGGCCCTTTATATCAACAGTGGGGCCCTTTATATCAACAGGAGGGCCCTTTATATCAACAGGGGGGCCCTTTATATCAACAGTGGGGCCCTTTATATCAACAGTGGGGCCCTTTATATCAACAGTGGGGCCCTTTATATCAACAGGGGGCCCTTTATATCAACAGTGGGGCCCTTTATATCAACAATGGGGCCCTTTATATCAACAGGGGGCCCTTTATATCAAATCAAATCAAATCAAATTTTATTTGTCACATACACAGATGTTAATGTGGTGTAGCGAAATGCTTGTGCTTCTAGTTCTGACAATGCAGTGATAACCAACAAGTAATCTAACTAACAATTCCAAAACTACTGTCTTATACACAGTGTAAGGAATAAAGAATATGTACATAAGGATATATGAATGAGTGATGGTACAGAGCAGCATACAGTAGATGGTATCGAGTACAGTATATACATATGAGATGAGTGTGTAGACAAAGTAAACAAAGTGGCTAGTGATACATGTATTACATAAGGATGCAGTCGATGATGTGAGAGTTCTGGATAAGAGCGTCTGCTAAATGACTTAAATGTAAATGTAAATGAACAGTATATACGTATGCATATGAGATGAATAATGTAGGGTAAGTAACATTATATAAGGTAGCATTGTTTAAAGTGGCTAGTGATATATTTACATAATTTCCCATCAATTCCCATTATTAAAGTGGCTGGAGTTGGGTCAGTGTCAATGACAGTGTGTTGGCAGCAGCCACTCAATGTTAGTGGTGGCAGTTTAACAGTCTGATGGCCTTGAGATAGAAGCTGGGGGGCCCTTTATATCAACAGGGGGGCCCTTTATATCAACAGGGGGGCCCTTTATATCAACAGGGGGGCCCTTTATATCAACAGGGGGCCCTTTATATCAACAGGGGGGCCCTTTATATCAACAGGGGGGCCCTTTATATCAACAGGGGGCCCTTTATATCAACAGGGGGCCCTTTATATCAACAGGGGGGCCCTTTATATCAACAGGGGGGCCCTTTATATCAACAACAGGGCCCTTTATATCAACAGTGGGGCCCTTTATATCAATCTAGGAGATGGTCCTGCTCTTGTGTGTCTGTGTGATTTCTGTATCTTAAATTAACCAGGAAAGTCAGTTAAAGAATAAATTCTTATTTATAATGACGGCCCACACTGGTCGATGCTGGTCCAATTGTGTGCCGCCCCATGGGACTCCCAATCACAGCCGATACAGCCTGGATTCAAACCAGGGACTGCGATGCAGTGCTTTAGACCACTGAGCCACTAGGGAGCCCATCTGGATCCATCTGTGTATATCATTGTGTTCAGTGTCTGTGTGATGGTACATCTGTCTGTGTGTGTGTGCGCGTGCGTATGCGTGTGTGTGTGTGTGTGTGTGTGTGTCGTGTGTGTGTTCAGTGTCTGTGTGATAGTGTGTGTGTCGTGTGCGTGTGTTGTGTGTGTGTGTGTTCAGTGTCTGTGTGATAGTAGTGGTGTGTGTGGTGTGTGTGTCGTGTGTCGTGTGTGTGTGTGTGCATGTGTTCAGTGTGTGTGTGTGTGTGTGTGTGTGTGTGTCTGTGTGTGTGTGTGTGTGTGTGTGTGTGTGTGTGGGTGTGTGTGTCTGTGTGTGTGTGTGTGTGTGTCTGTGTGTGTGTGTGTGTGTGTGTGTGTGTGTGTGTGGTGTCTGTGTGTCTGTGTGTGTGTGTGTGTGTGTGTGTGTGTGGTGTGTGGCCCTAATGAGCCAAGCCAATCAATGTCTGAAGGATTTGATAGATGCCTTTGAGAAAACAACATGTCGTGACTCTCTCTGTCTCAAGGCGCCGAAGAGCAAAGACCTCAGAGACCAGAGAGAGGGTTAGAATGACCTTCACAGGGTCAGGATGGATCCATGTGGGTTGGGAGAGGGTTAGAATGACCTTCACAGGGTCAGGATGGATCCATGTGGGTTGGGAGAGGGGGTTAGAATGACCTTCACAGGGTCAGGATGGATCCATGTGGGTTGGGAGAGGGTTAGAATGACCTTCACAGGGTCAGGATGGATCCATGTGGGTTGGGAGAGGTTAGAATGACCTTCACAGGGTCAGGATGGATCCATGTGGGTTGGGAGAGGGTTAGAATGACCTTCACAGGGTCAGGATGGATCCATGTGGGTTGGGAGAGGGTTAGAATGACCTTCACAGGGTCAGGATGGATCCATGGGTTGAGGAGAGGTTAGAATGACCTTCACAGGGTCAGGATGGATCCATGTGGGTTGGGAGAGGGTTAGAATGACCTTCACAGGGTCAGGATGGATCCATGTGGGTTGGGAGAGGGTTAGAATGACCTTCACAGGGTCAGGATGGATCCATGTGGGTTGGGAGAGGGTTAGAATGACCTTCACAGGGTCAGGATGGATCCATGTGGGTTGGGAGAGGGTTAGAATGACCTTCACAGGGTCAGGATGGATCCATGTGGGTTGGGAGAGGGTTAGAATGACCTTCACAGGGTCAGGATGGATCCATGTGGGTTGGGAGAGGGTTAGATTGACCTTCACAGGGTCAGGATGGATCCATGTGGGTTGGGAGAGGGTTAGATTGACCTTCACAGGGTCAGGATGGATCCATGTGGGTTGGGAGAGGGTTAGAATGACCTTCACAGGGTCAGGATGGATCCATGTGACCAGAGAGAGGGTTAGAATGACCTTCACAGGGTCAGGATGGATCCATGTGACCACAGAGAGGGTTAGAATGACCTTCACAGGGTCAGGATGGATCCATGTGACCAGAGAGGTTAGAATGACCTTCACAGGGTCAGGATGGATCCATGTGACCAGAGAGAGGGTTAGAATGACCTTCACAGGGTGAGGATGGATCCATGTGGGTTGGGAGAGGGTTAGAATGACCTTCACAGGGTCAGGATGGATCCATGTGGGTTGGGAGAGGGTTAGAATGACCTTCACAGGGTCAGGATGGATCCATGTGGGTTGGGAGAGGGTTAGAATGACCTTCACAGGGTGAGGATGGATCCATGTGGGTTGGGAGAGGGTTAGAATGACCTTCACAGGGTCAGGATGGATCCATGTGGGTTGGGAGAGGGGTTAGAATGACCTTCACAGGGTCAGGATGGATCCATGTGGGTTGGGAGAGGGTTAGAATGACCTTCACAGGGTCAGGATGGATCCATGTGGGTTGGGAGAGGGTTAGAATGACCTTCACAGGGTCAGGATGGATCCATGTGGGTTGGGAGAGGGTTAGAATGACCTTCACAGGGTCAGGATGGATCCATGTGACCAGAGAGGGTTAGATTGACCTTCACAGGGTCAGGATGGATCCATGTGGGTTGGGAGAGGGTTAGAATAACCTTCACAGGGTCAGGATGGATCCATGTGGGTTGGGAGAGGGTTAGAATGACCTTCACAGGGTCAGGATGGATCCATGTGGGTTGAGAGAGGGTTAGAATGACCTTCACAGGGTCAGGATGGATCCATGTGGGTTGGGAGAGGGTTAGAATGACCTTCACAGGGTCAGGATGGATCCATGTGGGTTGGGAGAGGGTTAGAATGACCTTCACAGGGTCAGGATGGATCCATGTGGGTTGGGAGAGGGTTAGAATGACCTTCACAGGGTCAGGATGGATCCATGTGGGTTGGGAGAGGGTTAGAATGACCTTCACAGGGTCAGGATGGATCCATGTGGGTTGGGAGAGGGTTAGAATGACCTTCACAGGGTCAGGATGGATCCATGTGGGTTGGGAGAGGGTTAGAATGACCTTCACAGGGTCAGGATGGATCCATGTGGGTTGGGAGAGGGTTAGAATGACCTTCACAGGGTCAGGATGGATCCATGTGGGTTGGGAGAGGGTTAGAATGACCTTCACAGGGTCAGGATGGATCCATGTGACCAGAGAGAGGTTAGATTGACCTTCACAGGGTCAGGATGGATCAATGTGACCAGAGAGGGTTAGAATGACCTTCACAGGGTCAGGATGGATCCATGTGGTTGGGAGAGAGGGTTAGAATGACCTTCACAGGGTCAGGATGATCCATGTGGGTTGGGAGATGGGTTAGAGATAGAATGACCTTCACAGGGTCAGGATGGATCCATGTGGGTTGGGAGAGGGTTAGAATGACCTTCACAGGGTCAGGATGGATCCATGTGGGTTGGGAGAGGGTTAGAATGACCTTCACAGGGTCAGGATGGATCCATGTGGGTTGGGAGAGGGTTAGAATGACCTTCACAGGGTCAGGATGGATCCATGTGACCAGAGAGAGGGTTAGATTGACCTTCACAGGGTCAGGATGGATCCATGTGGGTTGGGAGAGGGTTAGAATGACCTTCACAGGGTCAGGATGGATCCATGTGGGTTGGGAGAGGGTTAGAATGACCTTCACAGGGTCAGGATGGATCCATGTGGGTTGGGAGAGGGTTAGAATGACCTTCACAGGGTCAGGATGGATCCATGTGACCAGAGAGGGTTAGATTGACCTTCACAGGGTCAGGATGGATCCATGTGGTTGGGAGAGGGTTAGATTGACCTTCACAGGGTCAGGATGGATCCATGTGGGTTGGGAGAGGGTTAGATTGACCTTCACAGGGTCAGGATGGATCCATGTGGGTTGAGAGAGGGTTAGATTGACCTTCACAGGGTCAGGATGGATCCATGTGACCAGAGAGAGGGTTAGAATGACCTTCACAGGGTCAGGATGGATCCAGGTGACCAGAGAGAGGGTTAGATTGACCTTCACAGGGTCAGGATGGATCCATGTGGGTTGGGAGAGGGTTAGATTAACCTTCACGGGGTCAGGATGGATCCATGTGGAGAGGGTTAGATTGACCTTCACAGGGTCAGGATGGATCCATGTGGGTTGGGAGAGGGTTAGAATGACCTTCACAGGGTCAGGATGGATCCATGTGGGTTGGGAGAGGGTTAGATTGACCTTCACAGGGTCAGGATGGATCCATGTGGGTTGGGAGAGGTTAGATTGACCTTCACAGGGTCAGGATGGATCCATGTGGGTTGGGAGAGGGTTAGAATTGACCTTCACAGGGTCAGGATGGATCCATGTGGGTTGGGAGAGGGTTTAGATTGACCTTCACAGGGTCAGGATGGATCCATGTGGGTTGGGAGAGGGTTAGATTGACCTTCACAGGGTCAGGATGGATCCATGTGGGTTGGGAGAGGGTTAGAATTGACCTTCACAGGGTCAGGATGGATCCATGTGACCAGAGAGAGGGTTAGAATTGACCTTCACAGGGTCAGGATGGATCCATGTGGGTTGGGAGAGGGTTAGATTGACCTTCACAGGGTCAGGATGGATCCATGTGACCAGAGAGAGGTTAGATTAACCTTCACAGGGTCAGGATGGATCCATGTGGGTTGGGAGAGGGTTAGAATGACCTTCACAGGGTCAGGATGGATCCATGTGGGTTGGGAGAGGGTTAGATTGACCTTCACAGGGTCAGGATGGATCCATGTGGGTTGGGAGAGGGTTAGATTGACCTTCACAGGGTCAGGATGGATCAATGTGGTTGGGAGAGGGTTAGATTGACCTTCACAGGGTCAGGATGGATCCATGTGGGTTGGGAGAGGTTAGATTGACCTTCACAGGGTCAGGATGGATCCATGTGGGTTGGGAGAGGGTTAGATTGACCTTCACAGGGTCAGGATGGATCCATGTGAGTTGGGAGAGGTTAGATTGACCTTCACAGGGTCAGGATGGATCCATGTGGGTTGGGAGAGGGTTAGATTGACCTTCACAGGGTCAGGATGGATCCATGTGGGTTGGGAGAGGGTTAGATTCGGCCTTCACAGGGTCAGGATGGATCCATGTGGGTTGAGAGAGGGTTAGATTGACCTTCACAGGGTCAGGATGGATCCATGTGACCAGAGAGAGGGATTGACCTTCACAGGGAGATTGAGGGCCTTCACAGGGTCAGGATGGATCCATGTGGGTTCCTTCACAGGAGCCAGGATGGATCCAAGGATGGGAGAGGGAGGACCTTCACAGGAGTCAAGGATGGATCCATGAGGATGGGAGGGGAGGCTTGAGGAGGATGGGAGGGAGGCTTGGAGAGAGGATGGATCCAGGGAGGTTTGAGAGAGGATGGACCTTCACAGGGTCAGGAGGATCCACGTGGGAGAGAGGTTAGAGGGCTTCACAAACAGGATGGTTCCATGTGACCAGATGGGAGATAGGGCCAGGATGGAGAGGTTGGAGGGAGGCTTGGGGAGGATGGGAGGGAGGTTGGAGAGAGGATGAGAGGGAGGTCAATTGACCAGAGAGATAGACCTGGACGGGAGGATGGAT
>NW_026283708.1:17500-55000 GCF_023373465.1 Oncorhynchus keta
AGTAAAAAGGACTGACACTAAAACCCTTAAAGGTAAACACAACTGCTCCCTATGTTTACTATACCTCAGAGCTGGCATGTGAAACGTTTATCCTGATGTTTAAACGGTAGAGAGCTGGAGATGATAACAGATATAGATAGATAGATGATAGCAGATAGAGAGATTATACAAGATAGAGAGATGATAACAGGTGTAGAGATGATACAAGTTAGAGAGATGATAGTAGATAGAGAGATGATACAAGATAGAGAGATGATAGTAGATAGAGAGATGATAGTAGATAGAGAGATTATAAAATATATAGATAGATAGATGATAACAGACAGAGAGATGATACAAGATATAGATGATAACAGATAGAGATGATAACAGATAGAGAGATGATAACAGATAGAGAGATGATACAAGATAGAGATAGATAGATGATAACAGACAGAGAGATGATACAAGACAAATAGAAAGATATGATAACAGATAGAGGGATGATAACAGATAGAGAGATGATAACAGATAGAGAGATGATAACAGATAGAGAGATGATAACAGATAGAGAGATGATAACAGATAGAGAGATGATAACAGATAGAGAGATGATAACAGATAGAGAGATGATAACAGATAGAGAGATGATAACAGATAGAGAGATGATAACAGATAGAGAGATAATAACAGATAGAGAGATGATAACAGATAGAGAGATGATAACAGATAGAGAGATGGAGATGATAACAGATAGAGAGATTATCAAATGTATAGAGAGATGATAACAGATAGAGAGATAATAACAGATAGAGAGATGATAACAGATAGAGAGATGGAGATGATAACAGATAGAGAGATGATCAAATGTATAGATAGATGATAACAGATAGAGAGATGATACAGATATAGATAGAGAGATGATAACAGACAGAGAGATGATACAAGACAAATAGATAGATATGATAACAGATAGAGAGGTGATAACAGATAGAGAGATGGTGATGATAACAGACAGAGAGATGATAGCAGATAGAGAGATGATAACAGATAGAGAGATGGAGATGATAACAGACATAGAGATGATAACAGATAGAGAGATGGAGATGATAACAGACAGAGAGATGATAACAGATAGAGAGATGATACAAGATAGAGATAAATAGATGATAACAGACAGAGAGATGATAGCAGATAGAGAGATGATAACAGATAGAGAGATGGAGATGATAACAGATAGAGAGATTATCAAATGTATAGATAGATGATAACAGATAGAGAGATGAGAACAGATAGAGAGATGATAACAGATAGAGAGATAATAACAGATAGAGAGATGATAACAGATAGAGAGATGGAGATGATAACAGGTAGAGAGATGATCAAATGTATAGATAGATGATAACAGATAGAGAGATGATAACAGACAGAGAGATGATACAAGACAAATAGATAAATATGATAACAGATAGAGAGGTGATAACAGATAGAGAGATGGAGATGATAACAGACAGAGAGATGATAGCAGATAGAGAGATGATAACAGATAGAGAGATGGAGATGATAACAGACATAGAGATGATAACGGATAGAGAGATGGAGATGATAACAGACAGAGAGATGATAGCAGATAGAGAGATGATAGCAGATAGAGAGATGATAACAGATAGAGAGATGATAACAGACAGAGAGATGATAACAGACATAGAGATGATAACAGACAGAGAGATGATAACAGACAGAGATGATAACAGACAGAGAGATGATAACAGATAGAGAGATGATAACAGATAGAGAGATGATAACATATAGAGAGATGATAACAGATAGAGAGATAATAACAGATAGAGAGATGATAACAATCAGAGATGATAACAGACAGAGAGATGATAACAGATAGAGAGATGATACAAGATAGAGATAAATAGATGATAACAGACAGAGAGATGATAGCAGATAGAGAGATGATAACAGATAGAGAGATGGAGATGATAACAGATAGAGAGATGATAACAGATAGAGAGATGATAACAGATAGAGAGATGGAGATGATAACAGATAGAGAGATGATCAAATGTATAGATAGATGATAACAGATAGAGAGATGATACAGATATAGATAGAGAGATGATACAAGACAAATAGATAGAGATGATAACAGATAGAGAGATGGAGATGATAACAGACATAGAGATGATAACGGATAGAGAGATGGAGATGATAACAGACAGAGAGATGATAGCAGATAGAGAGATGATAACAGATAGAGAGATGATAACAGACAGAGAGATGATAACAGATAGAGAGATGATAACAGACATAGAGATGATAACAGATAGAGAGATGATAACAGATAGAGAGATGATAACAGACAGAGAGATGATAACAGATAGAGAGATGATACAAGATAGAGATAAATAGATGATAACAGATAGAGAGATGATAACATATAGAGAGATGATAACAGATAGAGAGATAATAACAGACAGAGAGATGATAACAGATATAGAGATAATAACAGATAGAGAGATGATAACAGACAGAGATGATAACAGACAGAGAGATGATAACAGATAGAGAGATGATACAAGATAGAGATAAATAGATGTTAACAGATAGAGAGATGATAACATATAGAGAGATGATAACAGATAGAGAGATGATAACAGATAGAGAGATGGAGATGATAACAGATAGAGAGATGATCAAATGTATAGATAGATGATAACAGATAGAGAGATGATACAGATATAGATAGAGAGATGATACAAGACAAATAGATAGATATGATAACAGATAGAGAGATGGAGATGATAACAGACAGAGAGATGATAGCAGATAGAGAGATGATAACAGATAGAGAGATGGAGATGATAACAGACAGAGAGATGATAACAGATAGAGAGATGATAACAGATAGAGAGATGATAACAGATAGAGAGATGATAACAGATAGAGAGATGGAGATGATAACAGATAGAGAGATGATAACAGATAGAGAGATGATAACAGACATAGAGATGATAACAGACAGAGAGATGATAACAGATAGAGAGATGATAACAGACATAGAGATGATAACAGATAGAGAGATGATAACAGATAGAGAGATGATAACAGACAGAGAGATGATAACATATAGAGAGATTATAAAATAGTCTAGAATCTGAATATTCGTATATAGTTTAGTGTTAGCCTGCATTCCAAATAGCACCATATACTTGGAATAGTGCACATCTATTTGACGAGAGTTCAAGAGGCTCTGGCCAATGGTAGTGCACGATGGGGAACAGGGAGCCATTTTGGAACCAACCTTTTAAGAGTTTTCTTTTATTTTCTCGTGCTGCTTTCATAGTAATTTTAGGTTGGGTTGATTCTGACTGTGAATCTCAGGTGCGGTCGTCACCCTCGGACACATGTTTAATCCTTTCCTGTTCCAGTTATCAGACATCCTGCAGACCAGATCTAGCAGGGTCAGACACACGCCAGCAATCCTACATAAACAAAACGCTCTCCAGCTAAAGCTTAACCAGGGTGTGTGTGTGTGTGTGTGTGTGTGTGTGTGTGTGTGTGTGTGTGTGTGTGTGTGTGTGTGTGTGTGTGTGTGTGTGTGTGTGTGTGTGTGTGTGTGTGTGTGTGTGTGTGTGTGTGTGTTTTGGTTTTGACCGGATCAATAAATAGCCTTTGTTACGCTAGCATCGCTAGAACTGTCTTGTTTGAGCCTGGTTCTCTTGACAATATGCAGCATCCTGATCCACTCCATAACCCTTTAAAAGACACAGCATCCTGATCCACTCCATTACCCTTTAAAAGACACAGCATCCTGATCCACTCCATTACCCTTTAAAAGACACAGCATCCTGATCCACTCCATAACCCTTTAAAAGACACAGCATCCTGATCCACTCCATTACCCTTCACAAGACACAGCATCCTGATCCACTCCATTACCCTTTAAAAGACACAGCATCCTGATCCACTCCATAACCCTTTAAAAGACACAGCATCCTGATCCACTCCATAACCCTTTAAAAGACACAGCATCCTGATCCACTCCATTACCCTTTAAAAGACACAGCATCCTGATCCACTCCATTACCCTTTAAAAGACACAGCATCCTGATCCACTCCATAACCCTTTAAAAGACACAGCATCCTGATCCACTCCATTACCCTTTAAAAGACACAGCATCCCGATTCCTCCATAACCCTTCACAAGACACAGCATCCTGATCCACTCCATTACCCTTTAAAAGACACAGCATCCTGATCCACTCCATAACCCTTTAAACGACACAGCATCCTGATCCACTCCATTACCCTTTAAAAGACACAGCATCCTGATCCACTCCATTACCCTCTAAAAGACACAGCATCCTGATCCACTCCATTACCCTTTAAAAGACACAGCATCCTGATCCACTCCATTACCCTTTAAACGACACAGCATCCTGATCCACTCCATTACCCTTTAAAAGACACAGCATCCTGATCCACTCCATTACCCTCTAAAAGACACAGCATCCTGATCCACTCCATTACCCTTCACAAGACACAGCATCCTGATCCACTCCATAACCCTTTAAAAGACACAGCATCCTGATCCACTCCATAACCCTTTAAAAGACACAGCATCCTGATCCACTCCATTACCCTTTAAAAGACACAGCATCCTGATCCACTCCATTACCCTCTAAAAGACACAGCATCCTGATCCACTCCATTACCCTTCACAAGACACAGCATCCTGATCCACTCCATAACCCTTTAAAAGACACAGCATCCTGATCCACTCCATTACCCTCTAAAAGACACAGCATCCTGATCCACTCCATTACCCTCTAAAAGACACAGCATCCTGATCCACTCCATTACCCTCTAAAAGACACAGCATCCTGATCCACTCCATTACCCTCTAAAAGACACAGCATCCTGATCCACTCCATAACCCTTTAAAAGACACAACATCCTGATCCACTCCATTACCCTTTAAAAGACACAGCATACAGACCATATATCAGGATTGTCAGTGTCCTGTCCACTCTGGTACTATATACAGTGGACCATATATCAGGATTGTCAGTGTCCTGTCCACTCTGGTACTATATACAGTGGACCATATATCAGGATTGTCAGTGTCCTGTCCACTCTGGTACTATATACAGTGGACCATATATCAGGATTGTCAGTGTCCTGTCCACTCTGGTACTATATACAGTGGACCATATATCAGGATTGTCAGTGTCCTGTCCACTCTGGTACTATATACAGTGGACCATATATCAGGATTGTCAGTGTCCTGTCCACTCTGGTACTATATACAGTGGACCGTATATCAGGATTGTCAGTGTCCTGTCCACTCTGGTACTATATACAGTGGACCATATATCAGGATTGTCAGTGTCCTGTCCACTCTGGTACTATATACAGTGGACCATATATCAGGATTGTCAGTGTCCTGTCCCCTCTGGTACTATATACAGTGGACCATATATCAGGATTGTCAGTGTCCTGTCCGCTCTGGTACTATATACAGTGGACCATATATCAGGATTGTCAGTGTCCTGTCCACTCTGGTACGATATACAGTGGACCATATATCAGGATTGTCAGTGTCCTGTCCACTCTGGTACGATATACAGTGAACCATATATACAGTGCCGTTAGTTTACCGTGGTGGTAAACCAGTAAACCAGCACCCACCAGTACAACAGTGATACGCGGTGGTATTATATGAAAGCATTGAAGGGTGACTATAGTGTCCCTGAGTATAATTCTGAACTGAAGGGAAACATTTGTATTGCAGTGTTATGTTTGCCTCATTATGACAGGGAAGAGCATGAGAGAATGATGTGTACATTTATTAAAAACAAAAACTATAATATTAGTTCTATGATTTTCAATGCAAATGTGAAGACAAGAGTGTGCTGTTAAGTGGAAAATATTGTCTATGATTTCTGGTCCTGTATATGGACTAGAGTCTGTTGACTAGAGTCTGTTGACTAGAGTCTATTGACTAGAGTCTATTGACTAGAGTCTATTGACTAGAGTCTATTGACTAGAGTCTATTGACTAGAATCTGTTGACTATATTAGTTCTAGATTTTCAATCTATTGACTAGAGTCTGTTGACTAGAGTCTGTTGACTAGAGTCTATTGACTAGAGTCTGTTGACTAGAGTCTATTGACTAGAGTCTATTGACTAGAGTCTATTGACTAGAGTCTGTTGACTAGAGTCTATTGACTAGAGTCTGTTGACTAGAGTCTATTGACTAGAGTCTGTTGACTAGAGTCTATTGACTAGAGTCTATTGACTAGAGTCTATTGACTAGAGTCTATTGACTAGAGTCTATTGACTAGAGTCTATTGACTAGAGTCTATTGACTAGAGTCTATTGACTAGAGTCTATTGACTAGAGTCTATTGACTAGAGTCTATTGACTAGAGTCTATTGACTAGAGTCTATTGACTAGAGTCTATTGACTAGAGTCTATTGACTAGAGTCTATTGACTAGAGTCTGTTGACTAGAGTCTATTGACTAGAGTCTGTTGACTAGAGTCTATTGACTAGAGTCTGTTGACTAGAGTCTATTGACTAGAGTCTGTTGACTAGAGTCTATTGACTAGAGTCTATTGACTAGAGTCTGTTGACTAGAGTCTATTGACTAGAGTCTATTGACTAGAGTCTATTGCATTTAAATGCTTGGTGACTTTGAATTCTAAAGTCTGTTGACTCAGAGTCTATTGACAGATTTCTAATGACAGGCATTTAAATTGTCTGTGGTGCTTTCCACAAACCTGACAGATTTGTAATAAATTATCTGTGTTGAGATCAGCGCTAGGCTAGCCTGACAGATTTGTAATGACACATGAATCTAAATTGTCTGTGTTGTAGCTCAGCGCTAGGCTAGCCTGACAGATTTGTAATGACACATGAATCTAAATTGTCTGTGTTGTAGCTCAGCGCTAGGCTAGCCTGACAGATTTGTAATGATACATGAATCTAAATTGTCTGTGTTGTAGCTCAGCGCTAGGCTAGCCTGACAGATTTGTAATGACACATGAATCTAAATTGTCTGTGTTGTAGCTCAGCGCTAGGCTAGCCTGACAGATTTGTAATGACACATGAATCTAAATTGTCTGTGTTGTAGCTCAGCGCTAGGCTAGCCTGACAGATTTGTAATGACACATGAATCTAAATTGTCTGTGTTGTAGCTCAGCGCTAAGCCTGAAATTTGTAATGACACATGAATCTAAATTGTCTGTGTTGTAGCTCAGCGCTAGGCTAGCCTGACAGCTTTGCAATGATACATGAATCTAAATTGTCTGTGTTGTAGCTCAGCGCTAGGCTAGCCTGACAGATTTGTAATGATACATGAATCTAAATTGTCTGTGTTGTAGCTCAGCGCTAGGCTAGCCTGACAGATTTGTAATGATACATGAATCTAAATGGTCTGTGTTGTAGCTCAGCGCTAGGCTAGCCTGACAGATTTGTAATGACACATGAATCTAAATTGTCTGTGTTGTAGCTCAGCGCTAGGCTAGCCTGACAGATTTGTAATGACACATGAATCTAAATTGTCTGTGTTGCCGCTCAGCGCTAGGCTAGCCTGACAGATTTGTAATGACACATGACACACAGTAATTCCATATTTGGCGCTGGCAAAGAAGCAATTACATTAGAAAGTCGTGTCGTGCCAAACCATCTCGCTTTTATGCAAGTTTAATAGCCAACCCGCCGATGCCTAATGGACTGCATGCTGCGTCTAAGCAATTACTTCACACGGAGAGATGTATGGCTGATACAAAGGATTTGACAAGACGCTTAAGTTGATGTAAAAAAAAAAAAACAACCATACAAAATATAAATATATTCACAGGATTTGTAGATTAATTTAATCAAATCGATGTTATGTGATCAAACGTTCCAAAACAACACAAGTGAAGAGATTCTTTCCAACATGTTATATCCCTAAATAGTTCAAGTGTGTATTTTATTCATCAGAAATTACCCTAATATATATATATATTACCCTATTGTCAGATGTGGTATTTCTAGATTTTAGATGAGTTTAACATTATTTTCTATATTTTCTTGTTCACTGCTACATGTCCATTGTTCAGCTGGAATGGCATGTTCGTATTTTTTGCATATTTGACCGCGATATGAGGTTGTCTCACCGAGTTCTCATTCTAAAGCTCTTAAGACTCGTACAACGTATACGGGTTAAAAAGAGAAGAGCAGATGTGGACACTGATACGCGGCTGAATTGAAACACCGTGGCTGTGACAGTAAAGCGCTGTTCGTGACATATGGGTGTTAAGTGGTTTTGGCTGACAGACCTCGCTAAAATAAATTATCCCTCCCGCTATTTGGGCAACCTTTATAAATGGTTTTGTTGTCTAAGTGAGCTGTAAATTAAGAGGTCCTCGATGTATTTTTGAAAGATGAGACGTTGAGAATTATAGTAAATACGGCTTTGATATCATTAAAAGAAAGCCAAACAAACGCGTGTTTTTTGCACTTTACATTTCCATATCATAAAACTCGTAATATACATTGTCAACGTTTATGATCACTGTGTTTGATGTACAGTGAGTGACCTGATGACATGGCGGAATACCCTGGGTTGTCCTGAACAGAATAAGCCAATTTTTGTGGTATTGTAAAGAAATGTGGCCGGGAACGGGTCTGAGTGAACCCGTGACACTGTTTGTTCTACACGTACTAAAATCACGATCTGATCCTCTGATTTGTTTTGTTGAAGCCGAACACTCTTAACATGTTTTTCGTTGTTGTTGTTGCCGTGTTGGCAACCGAACACACTTTCAAACGATGCCCACCTGACCCAGATTGGGATTTATAATGGACTGGGTTTTCTTTTCGGAAATGCGTAAACAACAACAGGAATTGTGTGATGGCGAGATGCGGGGCTGTGTTCCGAACAAAACAACTACACGTTTGCTTGTTCTAGTTCGTCAAGGTGGCACAGATAGGAGAGCTCAGAATAGCACCTGACAGTTTAAGTGAGTTAAAAGTGTCGGAACTGGGCACACTTTGCACACACACTTCGCCCAAACTCTTGTAATTTCTTTGTTGTCTTCTGTTGCACCTACCCCAAATGTCCCACGATTACTCTTCTCATGTTACTGAATGTATCCCGTAGTATTTATTAGATTTTGTGAGGCGGTAAAAAGTAGAGTAAATGTAAAATGGCGAATGTGAATTCATCCCGGTATACATTGTGAAAGACCAAGGATTTGCGCAAGAGGAGATGGCTGACGTTTTATGGGCTCGAGACAATTGTGCTATTGTGTGTTTCTTCATTATTTGTATGTTTTATTTGTAATTAAAAATATATATTTATACACTGCTCACAAAAAATAAAGGGAACACTAAAATAACACATCCTAGATCTGAATGACTGAAATATTCTTATTTTAAAAACGTTTTTCCTCACATAGTTGAATGTGCTACAAAATCACACAAAAATTATCAATGGGAATCAAATTTATCAATCCAAGGAGGTCTGGATTTGGAGTCACATGAGGTCACATGAGGTCTAGCATTGTCTTGCATTAGGAGGATCCCAGGGCCAACCACACCAGCATATGGTCTCACAAGGGGTCTGAGGATCTCACCTCGGTACCTAATGGCAGTCAGGCTACCTCTGGCGAGCACATGGAGGGCTGTGCGGCCCCCAAAGAAATGCCACCCCACACCATGACTGACCCACCGCCAAACCGGTCATGATGGAGGATGTTGCAGGCAGCAGAACGTTCTCCACGGCGTCTCCAGACTCCAGTCACGTCGGTCACATGTGCTCAGTGTGAACCTGCTTTCATCTGTGAAGAGCACAGGGCGCCAGTGGCAAATTGGCCAATCTTGGTGTTCTCTGGCAAATGCCAAACGTCCTGCATGGTGTTGGGCTGTAAGCACAACCCCCCACCTGTGGACATCGGGCCCTCATACCACCCTCATGGAGTCTGTTTTGACCGTTTGAGCAGACACACACATTTGTGGCCTGCTGGAGGCACTGGCAGTGCTCCTTGCACAAAGGCGGAGGTGTGGGTCCTGCTGCTGGGTTGTTGCCCTCCTACGGCCTCCCTCCACATCTCCTGATGTACTGGCCTGGCATCTCCTGATGTACTGGCCTTGTCTCCTGGTAGCGCTCCACGCTCTGGACACTACGCTGACAGACACAGCAAACCTTCTTGCCACAGCTCGCATTGATGTGCCATCCTGGATGAGCTGCACTACCTGAGCCACGTGTCGTGGGTTGTAGACTCCGTCTCATGCTACCACTAGAGTGAAAGCACCGCCAGCATTCAAAAGTGACCAAAACATCAGCCAGGAAGCATAGGAACTGAGAAGCGGTCTGTGGTCACCACCTGCAGAACCACTTTATTGGGGGTGTCTTGCTAAATGCCTATAATTTCCACCTGTTGTCTATTCCATTTGCACAACAGCATGTGAAATGTATTGTCAATCAGTTAAGCTTCCTAAGTGGACAGTTTGATTTCACAGAAGTGTGATTGACTTGGAGTTACATTGTGTTGTTTAAGTGTTCCCTTTATTTTTTGAGCAGTGTATATTATATATTTTAGTACTTCAGTTTATTTGAATAAATACTTTCTAAACACATCTATATTTTTTAACTGCAATGTTGTTAAATAAGCAATTGACAAAAACAATTTGATTTGAGTAATGTGATAAAGGCACTGGCCTATAGGAAGGGATTATACAGCTTAACAGCTGGCCTATAGGAAGGGATTATACAGAGAACAGCTGGCCTATAGGAAGGGATTATACAGAGAACAGCTGGTCTATAGCAAGGATTATACAGAGAACAGCTGGTCTATAGCAAGGGATTATACAGAGAACAGCTGGTCTATAGGAAGGGATTATACAGAGAACAGCTGGCCTATAGGAAGGATTATACAGAGAACAGCTGGCCTATAGGAAGGGATTATACAGAGAACAGCTGGCCTATAGGAAGGGATTATACAGAGAACAGCTGTCCTATAGGAAGGGATTATACAGAGAACAGCTGGCCTATAGGAAGGATTATACAGAGAACAGCTGTCCTATTATTATACAGAGAACAGCTGGCCTATAGGAAGGGATTATACAGAGAACAGCTGGCCTATAGGAAGGGATTATACAGAGAACAGCTGGTCTATAGGAAGGGATTATACAGAGAACAGCTGGTCTATAGGAAGGGATTATACAGAGAACAGCTGGTCTATAGGAAGGGATTATACAGAGAACAGCTGGCCTATAGGAAGGGATTATACAGAGAACAGCTGGCCTATAGGAAGGGATTATACAGAGAACAGCTGGCCTATAGGAAGGGATTATACAGAGAACCGCTGGCCTATAGGAAGGGGTTATACAGAGAACAGCTGGTCTATAGGAAGGGATTATACAGAGAACAGCTGGTCTATAGGAAGGGATTATACAGAGAACAGCTGGCCTATAGGAAGGATTATACAGAGAACAGCTGGTCTATAGGAAGGGATTATACAGAGAACAGCTGGTCTATAGGAAGGGATTATACAGAGAACAGCTGGTCTATAGGAAGGGATTATACAGAGAACAGCTGGTCTATAGGAAGGGATTATACAGAGAACAGCTGGCCTATAGGAAGGGATTATACAGAGAACAGCTGGCCTATAGGAAGGGATTATACAGAGAACAGCTGGCCTATAGGAAGGGATTATACAGAGAACAGCTGGCCTATAGGAAGGGATTATACAGAGAACAGCTGGCCTATAGGAAGGGATTATACAGAGAACAGCTGGCCTATAGGAAGGGATTATACAGAGAACAGCTGACCTATAGGAAGGGATTATACAGAGAACAGCTGGCCTATAGGAAGGGATTATACAGAGAACAGCTGGCCTATAGGAAGGGATTATACAGAGAACAGCTGGTCTATAGGAAGGGATTATACAGAGAACAGCTGGCCTATAGGAAGGATTATACAGAGAACAGCTGGCCTATAGGAAGGGATTATACAGAGAACAGCTGGCCTATAGGAAGGGATTATACAGAGAACAGTCTAGGAAGGGATTATACAGAGAACAGCTGGCCTATAGGAAGGGATTATACAGAGAACAGCTGTCCTATAGGAAGGGGTTATACAGAGAACAGCTGTCTATAGGAAGGGGTTATACAGAGAACAGCTGGCCTATAGGAAGGGGTTATACAGAGAACAGCTGGCCTATAGGAAGGATTATACAGAGAACAGCTGGCCTATAGGAAGGGATTATACAGAGAACAGCTGGCCTATAGGAAGGGGTTATACAGAGAACAGCTGGCCTATAGGAAGGGATTATACAGAGAACAGCTGACCTATAGGAAGGGGTTATACAGAGAACAGCTGGCCTATAGGAAGGGATTATACAGAGAACAGCTGACCTATAGGAAGGGATTATACAGAGAACAGCTGACCTATAGGAAGGGATTATACAGAGAACAGCTGACCTATAGGAAGGGGTTATACAGAGAACAGCTGACCTATAGGAAGGGGTTATACAGAGAACAGCTGACCTATAGAAGGATTATACAGAGAACAGCTGACCTATAGGAAGGGGTTATACACATATCAAAACACTTGGTTCACGGATCAAATATAATAATATAAAGTCATGTTTACCCATAAATGGTTAAATACACAGTACAGCTGGCGCTAACCCGTGATTATAGAAACCTGGCTATAGTCCCATCCTAAAGATATAGCTGGCCATAGATAAGGATCAAGATGAGAACAAACAGGCCTATAGGAAGGGATTATACAGGCTGGTCTATAGGAGAGTTCTATGTAATAGCTGGCCTATAGGAATCAGATCAACCAGATAACAGCTGGTCTATTGAAAGAAGGGTGACGTCTGTTTGTCCCACCGACTCTGCTCTGACGGCTGTTATAGATTTAACACCGTCAGACAGGAGTGACTCGGTGTAGGTGCAGCTTTGACAACAGCCGTGTCTTCTGTCTGCTGGCTTTGAGAACAGAGAACAGAGAACAGAGAACATTTAGAGCTTAGAACCCTGCTGTTTCTTACTTAAATCCTCTAAATCGGTGACCATGGAAGGTGAGAGACAGGGTTAAAGAAGGATTGTTAAGCCTTCAGAAAATATTGTGTGTGTGTGTGTGTGTTTGTGTGTCTGTGGTAGATTCTATAGAGGTGCAACAACACACCAAATGATGTAGTTTTACGAACGGTATCTCATCCCTCCAATAGTTTTCCCCAGACCTGAGAATCTATGCCAAGGTGCGTTGAAGCTGTTCTGGCGGCCTGTAGTGGCGCAGCGCCCTGTTGAGACACTTTACGTTGCCGTGGTGACGGAGCGGAGACGCTTTACATTGCCGTGGTGACGGAGCGGAGACACTTTTACGTTGCCTGGTGACGGAGCAGAGACACTTTACGTCTGCCTGGTGAGCGGAGACACTTTACGCCGTGGTGACACTTTACGTTGCCTGTGACGGAGCGGAGACACTTAACGTTGCCTGGTGACGGAGCGGGAGACACTTTACGTTGCCTGGTGACGGAGCGAGACACTTTACGTTGCCTGGTGACGGAGCGGGAGACACTTTACGCTGCCGTGGTGACGGAGCGGAGACACTTTACGCTGCCGTTTCCTTGAGTTTTGGACGTTGCACATCAACATTGCTATTGCAGGTTTGACCTGGGCTCAAAAACAAATGCGGGAATTTAAACACAACCATATGGGTCCGGGTCAATTCAGAACACGTGGGTCTACTTCTTCAAACTACTGGCATGTGGGGAGGAGGAGGAGGGGAAGGAGGGGAGGGGAAGGAGGAGTAGTGGGAAGGGGAGGGGGAGTGCAACAGGAGGAGGGAGTGGGGGGAGGAGGACGTGGGAGGAGGAGGATCTGGGAAGGGGAGGGGAGGGGGAAGGAGGAGGTTTTCCCCAGGGGAGGAGGAGGAGTGGGAAGGAGGAGAAGCAGGGAGGAAGAGGAGGTGTGAAAAGGAGGAGTGGGGAGGAGGAGAACCAGGGATGAGGTCTACTGAGTCAAACTACTGGCATGTGGGGAGAAGGGAGTGGGGAGGAGGAGCAGGTAGGAGGAGAAGTAGGGAGGAGGAGGAGGTGTGAAAAGGAGGAGTGGGGGAGGGAGGAGCAGGGAGGAGGAGAAGCAGGGATGAGGTCTACTGAGTCAAACTACTGGCATGTGGGGAGAAGGGAGGGGGAGAAGGAGGAGAAGCAGGGAGGAAGAGGGAGGGTGAAACAGGAGGAGTGGGGGAGGAGGAGAACCACTCTACTGAGCTACTGGCATGTGGGGAGGAGGAGTGGGGAGGAGGAGGAGTGGGAAGGCGGAGAAGCAGGGAGGAAGAGGAGGTGTGAAAAGGAGGAGTGGGGAGGAGGAGCAGGGAGGAGGAGAAGCAGGGATGAGGTCTACTGAGTCAAACTACTGGCATGTGGGGAGAAGGGGAGGGGGAGGAGGAGGAGGGTGGAGGAGAAGCAGGGAGGAGGAGGAGGTGTGAAAAGGAGGAGGGGGGGAGGAGTGGGGAGGAGGAGGCGGGAAGAGGAGAAGCAGGGATGAGGTCTACTGAGTCAAACTACTGGCATGTGGGGAGAAGGGGAGGGAGAGGAGGAGGAGGGAGGAGGAGGAGGGAGGAGGAGAAGCAGGGAGGGAGGAGGGAGGTGAAAAGGAGGAGTGGGGAGGGAGGAGCAGGGAGGAGGAGAAGCAGGGAGGAGGAGGAGTGTGAAAAGGAGGAGTGGGGAGGGAGGAGGGGGGAGGAGGAGGCGGGAAGAGGAGAAGCAGGGATGAGGTCTACTGAGTCAAACTACTGGCCAATGAAAAGAGCTAATTGACGCTGACTCATGAAGGAAACAACAGCATTGGCGAAGGGTAAATTAGGGTAAAACTAGCGGATCCAGTAGTCCTCTAACTTATACAGTGTGAGATGTCATATTTGCAGTGTGGGTCACGGAGAAGCGTGGTGAGCCTGTAAATGCTAAAAGTCTCCGGCTGTGTTGCAGTTTTAATTGCTTGACATTTGCATACCGAGGAGTTTATCAACATGTGCATAGCAGGTCTCTGCTACGCTCAATAAAATATTAAATCACCAGTGGCATCTGCCTTTTGGCAAAAACACAGACATTTTCCTCCTACCTCTCAAAACAAAAAAGACTAGAGAAGACAAACAATAGGAGGAGCAGGAGAGGTGTGGGAGGGAGGAGTGGGGAAGAGGCAGGGAGGAGGAGGAGGAGTGGGGAAGGAGGAGAAGCAGGGAGGAGGAGGAGTGGGAAGGAGGAAGAGCAGGGAGGAAGGGGAGGTGTGGGGAGGAGTGGGGAGGGGGAGGGAGGAGGGGGGTGTGGGGAGGAGGAAGAGCAGGGAGGGAGGGGGAGGTGGGGACTGGGAGGAGGAGAAGCAGGGAGGAAAGGAGGTGGAAAGGAGGAGGACAGGGGAGGAGGAGGTGGGGAGGAGGAGGAGGGATGAGGAGGAGGACTGGGGGGGAGAAGAGTGGGGAGGATGAGGAGTGGGGAGGAGGAAGAGCAGTTAGGAGGAGGAGCAGGTGAGGAAGAGGGAGGGGGAGGAGCAGGGAGGAGGAGGAGCAGGGAGGAGGAGGAGGTGTGCAGAGGAGGAGGGGGAGGAGGAGTGGGGAGGAGGAGCAGGGAGGAGGAGGAGGGAGGAGGAGGAGGTGGAGTGCAGAGCTGAGAAGGAAAAAGGCATTGGGAGGAGAGGGGAGGAGGATGGATCCAGTAGGGAAGGGGACAGTGGTGAGGTCATATTTGGAGGAGGTGGGGGAGAGAGCAGTGGGGAGCCTGGGGATGGAAAAGTCTCCGGGCTGGGAGGAGGAGCAGGGAGGAGTTTATCAGGGAGGAGGAGGAGGTCTGAGTATTATAATATTCAAATCACCAGAGTGGCATCTGCCTTTTGGGAGGGAGACAGGGGACCTCTCAAAACAAAAAAGACTAGAAGACAAACAATAGGGGAGCAGGAGGTGTGGGGAGGAGGAGCAGTGGGGAGGTGTGGGGAGGGAGTGGGGGAGGAGGGAGGGGAGGGGAGTGGGGAGGAGGTGTGGGGGAGGGGAGTGGGGAGGAGGAGTGGGGAGGAGAGGGGAGGAGGGGAGGAGGTGGAATGGGGAGGAGGAGGGGGAGGAGGGGGAGGAGGAGTTGGGAGGAGGAGTGGGGATAGGAGGGGGAGGGGAGGAGGGGGAGAGGGGGAGGAGGGGGAGGGGAGGAGGTGGAGAGGGAGGAGGAGGGGGTGGGGGGGGGAGGTGGAGTGGGGGAGGAGGAGGAGGGGGAGACGGGAGGAGGTGGGGGACTGGGAGGAGGTGGGGGAGGGGAGGGGAGGGAGGGGAGGGGGGAGAGGGGAAGGAGGAGGAGTGGGGGGAGGAGGAGGGGGAGGAGGAGAAGTGGGGAGGGGGAGGGGGGGAGTGGGGAGGAGGTGGTGGAGGGAGGAGTGGGGAGTGGGGAGGGGGGGAGGGAGGAGGGGGAGAGGGGGAGGAGGAGTGGGGAGGGGAGGAGGGGGAGAGGGGGAGGAGGGAGTGGGGGGGAGGATTGGGGGGAGAGGGGGAGGAGGGGAGTGGGGAAAGGAGGAGGAGGGGGGAGGGGAAGATGGGAGAGGGAGGAGGGGAGTGGGGAGGAGGAGGAGGGGGAGAGGGGAAGAGGGGGAGAGGGGAGGAGGTGGTGGAGTGGAGAGGAGGAGGAGCAGGGAGCAGAGGAAAGGGGTCTCAAATGATGGTGATGGACAGAGAATGCCCATTAGGCCACGGACGATTCTGTTTCGCTTTCACACCTTCTCAATCATGATGGATCCGGGCAGACAGTGCCTGAATTCCAAATGGAACCCTATTCCCTATATACAGTGCACTACTTTTGACCAGAGCCCATTGTGCACTGTAGCCTATACAGAAAAGGGTGCTATTTGGGACTTAAGCCAGTGTTGAAGGGTGAATCTCTTTCGCAATCACAGATGTGGCCCACTGTTGATTCCACAGCACTCCTGGGTTCCACAAAACACAATCCAGCAGAATCCAGAAAACAATTTGATTGCATCCGTCCACTCCCAAGTAGCCTAAAACGTTGAAATGCTGGGAAATACGACAATATCATGACGACAATACGATGCAATTTGGAGTTGGAAGATAGAGAGCTATGATGCAAACAGATAGAGAAGCTAAACAATTGTGATAACTCTCATGAATATAAACATTGTCTGATTTGCTGCTCACTCACTCTCTTCTGACACGGCTCAGTCTAGGTCAGACAGCATATCTCCTGGAAGTCTGTCGGGCGTCACAAATGGTGCCCTATTCCCTGAGCAGTGCACAACTTTACACCAAGGGTCCATGGAGAAGTAGTGCACTACTTGAGGCCAAGGGTCCATGGAGAAGTAGTGCACTATTTTAGACCAGCCGTCTAATAGTGCACTACTTTAGACCAGCCATCTAATAGTGCACTACTTTAGACCAAGGGTCCATGGAGAAGTAGTGCACTTTAGACCAGCCATCTAATAGTGAGACCAAGGGTCCATGGAGAAGTAGTGCACTATTTTGACCAAGGGTCCATGGAAAAGTAGTGCACTATTTTAGACCAAGGGTCCATGGAGAAGTAGTGCACACCTTTAGACCAAGGGTCCACGGAGAAGTAGTGCACTACATGAGACCAAGGGTCCATGGAGAAGTAGTGCACTACTTTAGACCAGCTACCTACAAATATACACCTATCACTCAGCAACCTACAAATATACACCTACCACTCAGATACCTACAAATATACACCTACCACTCTGCTACCTTCAAATATACACCTACCACTCAGCTACCTACAAACATACACCTACCACTCAGCTACCTACAAATATACACCTACTGCTCAGCTACCTGCAAATATACACCTACTCCTCAGCTACCTGCAAATATACACCTACCACTCAGCTACCTACAAATATACACCTACCACTCAGCTACTTACAAATATACACCTACCACTCAGCTACCTACAAATATACACCTACCACTCAGCTACCTTCAAATATACACCTAATACTCAGCTACCTACAAATATACACCTACCACTCAGCTACCTACAAATATACACCTACCACTCAGCTACTTACAAATATACACCTACCACTCAGCTACCTACAATTATACACCTACCACTCAGCTACCTTCAAATATACACCTACCACTCAGCTACCTGCAAATATACACCTACCACTCAGCTACCTGCAAATATACACCTACCACTCACCCACCTACAAATATACACCTACCACTCAGATACCTTCAATTATACACCTACCACTCAGCTACCTTCAAATATACACCTACCACTCAGCTACCTGCAAATATACACCTACCACTCAGCTACCTACAAATATACACCTAATACTCAGCTACCTACAATTATACACCTACCTAATACTCAGCTACCTACAAATATACACCTACCACTCAGCTACCTTCAAATATACACCTACCACTCAGCTACCTGCAAATATACGCCTACCACTCAGCTACTAGGCAAATATACACCTACCACTCACCCACCTACAAATATACACCTACCACTCAGCTACCTACGGAGACACCTACTGTTCAGCTACCTGCAAATATACACCTACCTCTCAGCTACCTACAAATATACACCTCCACTCAGCTCCCTACAAATATACACCTCCACTCAGCTACCTGCAAATATACACCTACCACTCAGCTACCTACGAAGACTCACCTACCACTCAGCTACATACAGAAACTCACGTACCACTCAGCTACCACGGAGACACACCTACTGCTCAGCTACCTGCAAATATACACCTTCTCTACAGCTACCTACAATTATCCACCTACCACTCAGCTACCTATAAATATACACCTACCACTCAGCTACCTATAAATATACACCTCCACTCAGCTACCTGCAAATATACACTTACCACTCAGCTACCTACAAAGCTACCTACAAATATACACCTACCACTCAGCTACCTATAAATATCCACCTACCACTCAGCTACCTACGGAGACACACCTACCACTCAGCTACCTATAAATATACACCTACCACTCAGCTACCTACGGAGACACACTTACCACTCAGCTACCTACGGAGACACACCTACCACTCAGCTACCTATAAATATACACCTACCACTCAGTTACCTACAGAGACTCACCTACCACTCAGCTACCTACAAATATACACCTACCACTCAGCTACCTACAAATATACACCTACCAATCAGCTACCTACAAATATACACCTACCAATCAGCTACCTACAAATATACACCTACCAATCAGCTACCTACAAATATACACCTACCACATTTCAGCTTTTATCTTACAGTCATGTGTGCATACATTCTACGTATGGGTGGTCCCTTGAACCCACTCACGCTGGCCTACAACATACCAACTGAGCTACAGAAGGACCACTCAGCTATCTACAAATATACACCTACCACTCAGCTACCTACAAATATACACCTACCAATCAGCTACCTACAAATATACACCTACCACTCAGCTACCTACAAATATACACCTACCACTCAGCTACCCTACACCTACCACTCAGCTACCTACAAATATACACCTACCACTCAGCTACCTACAAATATACACCTACCACTCAGCTACCTACAAATACACACCTACCAATCAGCTACCTACTAAATATACACCTACCACTCAGCTACCTACAAATATACACCTACCACTCAGCTACCTACAATATACACCTACCAATCAGCTACCTACAAATATACACCTACCACTCAGCTACCTACAAATATACACCTACCACTCAGCTACCTACAAATATACACCTACCACTCAGCTACCTACAAATATACACCTACCACTCAGCTACCTACAAATATACACCTACCACTCAGCTACCTACAAATATACACCTACCATCAGCTACCTACAAATATACACCTACCACTCAGCTACCTACAAATATACACCTACCACTCAGCTACCTACAAATATACACCTACCACTCAGCTACCTACAAATATACACCTACCAATCAGCTACCTACAAATATACACCTACCACTCAGCTACCTACAAATATACACCTACCACTAAGCTACCTACAAATATACACCTACCAATCAGCTACCTACAAATATACACCTACCACTCAGCTACCTACAAATATACACCTACCACTCAGCTACCTACAAATATACACCTACCACTCAGCTACCTACAAATATACACCTACCACTCAGCTACCTACAAATATACACCTACCACTCAGCTACCTACAAATATACACCTACCACTCAGCTACCTACAAATATACACCTACCACTCAGCTACCTACAAATATACACCTACCAATCAGCTACCTACAAATATACACCTACCAATCAGCTACCTACAAATATACACCTACCACTCAGCTACCTACAAATATACACCTACCACTCAGCTACCTACAAATATACACCTACCAATCAGCTACCTACAAATATACACCTACCACTCAGCTACCTACAAATATACACCTACCACTCAGCTACCTACAAATATACACCTACCACTCAGCTACCTACAAATATACACCTACCAATCAGCTACCTACAAATATACACCTACCACTCAGCTACCTACAAATATACACCTACCAATCAGCTACCTACAAATATACACCTACCACTCAGCTACCTACAAACCTACCAATACACCTACATATATACCTACCACTCAGCTACCTACAAATATACACCTACCACTACCACTACCTCAGCTACCTACAAATATACACCTACCACTCAGCTACCTACAAATATACACCTACCACTCAGCTACCTACAAATATACACCTACCAATCAGCTACCTACAAATATACACCTACCACTCAGCTACCTACAAATATACACCTACCACTCAGCTACCTACAAATATACACCTACCACTCAGCTACCTACAAATATACACCTACCAATCAGCTACCTACAATATACACCTACCACTCAGCTGCCTACAAATATACACCTACCAATCAGCTACCTACAAATATACACCTACCACTCAGCTACCTACAAATATACACCTACCAATCAGCTACCTACAAATATACACCTACCACTCAGCTACCTACAAATATACACCTACCAATCAGCTACCTACAAATATACACCTACCACTCAGCTATCTACAAATATACACCTACCACTCAGCTACCTACAAATATACAGCTACCACAGCTACCTACAAATATACACCTACCACTCAGCTACCTACAAATATACACCTACCAATCAGCTACCTACAAATATACACCTACCACTCAGCTATCTACAAATATACACCTACCATCAGCTACCTACAAATATACATCAATCAACTACCTACAAATATACACCTACCACTCAGCTACCTACAAATATACACCTACCACTCAGCTACCTACAAATATACACCTACCACTCAGCTACCTACAAATATACAAATTTATACACTGCTCTATACTTCTGTTACAGTTATGACAACCAGCAGCATCACTAAATCTGTTTATCTTACTATGTGCCCTATCCTAGGTATTCCTTCAAAGGTGGGGTTTCAGGTGTCTGGAAGTTGATGGGCGTCAGGGAGTTTGACCATTGGGGGGCCAGATCTGCGAACAGTTTTGACTGGGCTGAGCGGGAACTGTACTTCCTCAGTGGTAGGGAGGCCAGGCCAAGGTGGATGAACGCAGTGCCTTGTTTGGAGTACATCTGAGCACCATGGTCTTGTAGCGGATAGCTTCTGGGTGGAAAGGTCAGAACTTGGGTAGGTTGAACACCACCGCTGTTCAAACAGAGGGGAAGACAGTGGTCAACAGGGAGATGACAAGTGCCTGGATTAGGACCTCACCATAAACCCTATACAGACAGAACACAGAACGGGACACCGCCTTGATGTTAGTTGAGAACGTCAGGGTGTTGTCCAGACACGCACAGAGGTTCTTAGCGCTCTGGGAGGAGGACACAATGGAGTTGTCAACCGTGATGGCGAGACATCGGGCAGTCCTTCCCAAGACTTTATTAGGTGGTGATTATAGACAGACAGAGATTACCTGGTACAGAAGGGGAAAGGAGAAGATTAATTGTGTTGTCTCTGCACATGTGAGGTTATCAGACCTTGGTGATACATAATAGAACAGAGCCCTGGGGACACCAGTTATAGACAGACAGAGATTACTACTTGCTCTGCACTCGGAGAGGGTGGAGAGGAGGATCTGATTTGATTATAGAAGGCAGCCAGATCTAGAAGGATGAGAGCAGGAGCAGATTAGCTTTAGCAGTCGGAGCGCCTTGCTACTGCAGTCTCAGTTGGCCAACCTGACTGATTTGGATAAGGTCATTCTGATTATAGAGCTAGACACAGAGTTTTACTACTGGTCTAGTTGTTGACTCGGAGGGACCAAGGGGTACATAATCCTCAGGGATGAGTTTATAGAGGGAGAGGTCTCCACAAGGGGATTAGCGGGCTTGTTGGGCGGCCGGCCTCTGCATCTGGGTCAGAGCATAGGGTAGGGCATGAGCAGAACCCGGTGTATTTGACACAGGATCGGATGTCACGACCTTCTTTTCTGCATCAAGATTCAGGAGGGAGGAGAATGCATAATCCTAGGGTTGATTTATAGAACAGACACAGAAGACAGAGGAGGAAAATTGATGCCAGGTCCTCTGCACTGGGCTCCAATGCCGCTCGGCTGCCCGGAGCCCTGTTCTACCACTCAGCTACCTATAAATATAAACCAATCAGCTACCTACAAATATACACCTACCAGTCAGCTACCTACAAATTGACCTACCCAGCTACCTTATATACACCTACCACTCAGCTATCTACAAATATGAACTCAGCTACCTACAAATATACACCTACCACTCAGCTACCTACAAATATACACCTACCACTCAGCTATCTACAAATATACACCTACCACTCAGCTACCTACAAATATACACCTACCACTCAGCTACCGGGCTACTACAAATATACACCTACCACTCAGCTACCTCAAATATACACCTACCACTCAGCTACCTACAAATATACAACCACTCAGCTCTCAAATATACACCTACCATCAGCTACCTACAAATTGAACCAGCTACCTACAAATATACACCTACCACTCAGCTCTACAAATATACACCTACCACTCAGCTACCTACAAATTGAACCACTCAGCTACCTTTACACCTACCACTCAGCTACCCAAATATACACCTACCACTCAGCTACCTCAGTACACCTACCACTCAGCTACCTACAAATATGAACCTGCTACCTACAAATATACACCTACCACTCAGCTACCTACAAATATACACCTACCACTCAGCTACCTACAAATATACACTGCTATACTCTGTTACAGTATAGCAGCATCACCTGTTATCTTACTATGTGCCCTCCTTCAAAGGATGGAGGATGGGCATCAGAATGTTTAATCTGAGGTGAGGTCAAGTACTTCTGGGTGGAAAGGTCAGTGGTAACACCATGCAAACAGAGGGGAAGACAGTGGTACGGCTTGACCTCACCATAAACCCTATACAGACAGAGACAGATTACTACTTGCTCTGCACTCGACCAAGACTTTATTATGATTATAGACAGACAGAGATTACTACTTGCTCTGCACTCGACCGATACATAATCCTGATTATAGACAGACACAGATTACTACTTGCTCTGCAGACCAAGACTTTATTCTGATTATAGACATACAGAGATTACTACTTGCTCTGCACTGGGCCAATACCCTGATTATAGACAGACACAGATTACTACTTGCTCTGCAGTGGGCCAATACATAATCCTGATTATAGACAGACACAGATTACTACTTGCTCTGCATTCGACCAAGACTTTATTCTGATTATAGACATACAGAGATTACTACTTGCTCTGCACTGGGCCAATACATAATCCTGATTATAGACAGACACAGATTACTACTTGCTCTGCACTCGACCAATACATAATCCTGATTATAGACAGACACAAATTACTACTTCCTCTGCACTGGGCCAATACATTATCCTGATTATAGACAGACACAGATTACTACTTGCTCTGCACTGGGCCAATACATTATCCTGATTATAGACAGACACAGATTACTACTTGCTCTGCACTGGGCCAATACATTATCCTGATTATAGACAGACACAGATTACTACTTGCTCTGCACTGGGCCAATACATAATCCTGATTATAGAAAACAGACACAGTCAAGACCCAAATTGAACCAGGTTCTCTCAGTCTGGACCCAAATTGAACCAGGTTCTCTCAGTCGGGACCCAAATTGAACCAGGTTTTCTCAGTCGGGACCCAAATTGAACCAGGTTTTCTCAGTCGGGACCCAAATTGAACCAGGTTCTCTCAGTCGGGACCCAAATTGAACCAGGTTTTCTCAGTCGGGACCCAAATTGAACCAGGTTTTCTCAGTCAGGACCCAAATTGAACCAGGTTCTCTCAGTCGGGACCCAAATTGAACCAGGTTCTCTCAGTCTGGACCCAAATTGAACCAGGTTTTCTCAGTCACGACCCAAATTGAACCAGGTTCTCTCAGTTTGGACACAAATTGAACCAGGTTTTCTCAGTCGGGACACAAATTGAACCAGGTTCTCTCAGTTTGGACACAAATTGAACCAGGTTTTCTCAGTCGGGACACAAATTGAACCAGGTTGCCTCAGTAGGGACACAAATTGAACCAGGTTCTCTCAGTTTGGACACAAATTGAACCAGGTTTTCTCAGTCGGGACACAAATTGAACCAGGTTGCCTCAGTCGGGACACAAATTGAACCAGGTTTTCTCAGTCGGGACCCAAATTGAACCAGGTTGCCTCAGTCTGGACCCAAATTGAACCAGGTTGCCTCAGTCGTGATCCAAATTGAACCAGGTTTTCTCAGTCGTGACCCAAATTGAACCAGGTTGCCTCAGTCGGGACCCAAATTGAACCAGGTTGCCTCAGTCGTGATCCAAATTGAACCAGGTTTTCTCAGTCGTGACCCAAATTGAACCAGGTTTTCTCAGTCGGGACCCAAATTGAACCAGGTTTTCTCAGTCGGGACACAAATTGAACCATGTTTTCTCAGTCGGGACCCAAATTGAACCAGGTTTTCTCAGTCGGGACCCAAATTGAACCAGGTTTCCTCAGTCGTGACCCAAATTGAACCAGGTTCTCTCAGTCTGGACCCAAAGTGAACCAGGTTTTCTCAGTCGGGACCCAAATTGAACCAGGTTCTCTCAGTCGGGACCCAAATTGAACCAGGTTTTCTCAGTCGTGACCCAAATTGAACCAGGTTGCCTCAGTCGGGACCCAAATTGAACCAGGTTTTCTCAGTCTGGACCCAAATTGAACCAGGTTCTCTCAGTCGGGACCCAAATTGAACCAGGTTTTCTCAGTCGGGACCCAAATTGAACCAGGTTTTCTCAGTCGGGACAAATTGAACCAGGTTTTCTCAGTCGGGAACAAATTGAACCAGGTTTTCTCAGTCGGGACACAAATTGAACCAGGTTTTCTCAGTCGTGACCCAAATTGAACCAGGTTGCCTCAGTCGGGACCCAAATTGAACCAGGTTTTCTCAGTCTGGACCCAAAAACCAGGTTCTCTCAGTCGGGACCCAAATTGAACCAGGTTTTCTCAGTCGGGACCCAAATTGAACCAGGTTTTCTCAGTCGGGACCCAAATTGAACCAGGTTTTCTCAGTCGGGACACAAATCAGGTTTTTTCAGTCGGGACACAAATTGAACCAGGTTTTCTCAGTCGGGACACAAATTGAACCAGGTTGCCTCAGTCGTGATACAATGTAAAACAATATATATAGAGAGTCAATGGACACAATCTACATAAACAACAACAAAAAAATCCCATAAAAATTGTGTCCATTTAAAGTAGAGATATCTATAATCAGGATTATGTATTGGTCGAGTGCAGAGATATCTATAATCAGGATTATGTATTGGTCGAGTGCAGAGATATCTATAATCAGGATTATGTATTGGTCGAGTGCAGAGATATCTGTTTTTGCATCGGATGCGTTCTCACAAATATTTCCTGAGCTTTAGTCACGGATCCCTCCGGAACTTTCCACACAGAAGTTTTTGTTGTCCCCTTATTCCCTCTGATTGGTAGTTGTATATACGTGCCCTTTGGTTTCCATTGGCTGTCCATTATTGTCACAATGTCCGTTGGTGCGTGTGAGTACCTGCGCTGTGTGTTTTGGTTTTCGTGCCCTTGTGGATTGCGCAGACGATTACGTGTCTCGTCCCGTGTGTTAGTCATTGTGCGATTGTGTTATTTATTCGAGGTACTCTTCGCTCTTTTTGTCTGGGTTTCAACCCTGTGTTTTGTGTTTGTTTGGTCTTCGTCCCCTTTGCCTTTACATGGAACGCTGTCATTTGGGCTGAATTTAAAAAAAAAACTATTACGTAGTCCTGCGCCTGTCTCCCGAATCTCTTCATGCCAGTGTGACAGCTTTCTTATACAGTAATGTTCTAGATTTAAAGGACAGACACTTTAAAACCTTGTTTCTAAAACAGTAATGTTCTAGATTTATAGTACAGACACTTTAAAACCTTATTTCTTATGAATTATTGGACTGTCTATTTGACCATTTATGAACATGTAATTCAATCAGTTTCTCTGGGCTAAGACCAAATTCAATATTTATCAAACAACTGTATTATATATATATTTCATACCTAAAAGGGGTCCTAAAACTCTAAATTAAATAGGGAATTAATACATAATATGAGCATCTTAGAGGTGATATGTCATCTTAAGTGGACAGAGAGATAATAAACTCCCTGGTTTGAGACCACTAAAAAACATGTCAGAGAGATAATAAACTCCCTGGTTTGAGACCACTAAATCACATGTCCTCTCAGAGGTGGACAGAGAGATAATAAACTCCCTGGTTTGAGACCACTAAATCACATGTCCTCTCAGAGGTGGACAGAGAGATAATAAACGCGCTGGTTTGAGATCACTAAATCACATGTCCTCTCAGAGGTGGACAGAGAGATAATAAACTCCCTGGTTTGAGACCACTAAATCACATGTCCTCTCAGAGGGGGACAGAGAGATAATAAACTCCCTGGTTTGAGACCACTATTTCAACCTAAATAGTGCTGCTAATGGAAAATATTGTGATTGAAGAAACATTTTCAGAGATTAAATTAATTTGAATGTGTAGGTTCATTATCATGTATAGACAACTTTGTACCTGGTTTAATCCGTGGAAGTTCAGACTAGAGTATTTAAAACATTAAAATTAAAATTTTAACCAGACTCAAAATCCTCCCTCGACCCAAATTTGGGCCGCGACCCACCAGTTGAGAATCTCTACTCTAAAACATCCGGTTGCCTGAGTGTTATATCAGATATATCGGACTGTGTTTTTGTCACTTGAAAAAGAACGTTTACGATTTAACGATATATTCCCAAGAAATGTCCATTCATGTAAATTATTCTTAGCAATTACGTAATTATCAATTCATGAAACATCTTATCAAAAAATAATATCCCTGGTCCATTTTCATATTTTGTCTGACATAATTCCTTTTTAAGCCTGTGTTGAATGTATGATTCATGAATACGTTGGAGATTTGATGGCCATTGAATACATCATTTCACCACTTCAGAGGTATACAAAGCACTTAATATATTAATTTCGCACACTGAATCATGGTGGCTTTTTCAGTGAGAAGTGGAAAGGAAGTGCTTCATTTGAGACATATGGCTGATCCCCTTTTCATGTGGATGAGAAACACTGAAAGAGCACTACAATATTGGTTTAAGTACATCATCTCCGAGATGACCTTTCCCTGAGTCATGTTACTGCACACCCAGGCTAGTCTCTGATCTCGTCCTTCCTTACCTGTTCACCCAGAGACAAAACTATCCTATCCCCAGGTCCCAAAGCTCTCTCTCTCGTCCCAGGCCCTGAGAACAAAGTTGTCAGTCCCTTCTCGTGCCAAGTATATCTCAAGTCCAGGATACCCCATCCTCAGAGTTGAGTTGTCAGTCCCTTCTCGAGGAAAGTATATCTCAAGTCCAGGATACCACATCCTCGGAGTTGAGTGCAGATGAGAGATTTTCCGTAGTGACCCTTCTACTCCTCAGACTCCTCCGATTCCTTAGAGTTGATAGGTACCAACGTTTGTCCTTTTGTTCGAATGCATTTCTTCGTTTGCAGATGACCTTACTTTTTTAATACAACACTTTATTCAATATAAACACCAACTATCTCCTCGTTGAGATTTAAACGTATTGATCTTCAGCAAACCGAGAAAGACAGGTAAGATCAGAGGACAGAGAGGTACAAGATAAGGGTGTAAGAATTTACATTTTTGGAAGTGAATTGAAGGAGTCGGGGAAGTCCAAAAACGTTCAGCCTCCTCTACTCCATCTCCCTCCCAACCACTAGCTCCCCACCCCCAGCCTCCTCTACTCCATCTCCCTCACAACCACTAGCTCCCCAGCCCCAGCCTCCTCTACTCCATCTCCCTCCCAAACACTAGCTCCCCAGCCCCAGCCTCCTCTACTCCATCTCCTCCCAACCAAGCTCCCCACTACTCCATCTCCTCCCAACCACTAGCTCCCCAGCCCCAGCCTCCTCTACTCCATCTCCCTCCCAACCACTAGCTCCCCAGCCCCAGCCTCCTCTACTCCATCTCCCTCCCAACCACTAGCTCCCCAGCCTCCCACTCCGTCTCCTCCCAACCACTAGCTCCCCAGCCCCAGCCTCCTCTACTCCATCTCCTCCCAACCACTAGCTCCCCAGCCCCAGCCTCTCTCTCCATCTCCTCCCAACCATCTCCCCAGCCCCAGCCTCCCTACTCCATCTCCTCCCAACCACTAGCTCCCCACACCCAGCCTCCTCTACTCCATCTCCTCCCAACCACTAGCTCCCACACCCAGCCTCCTCTACTCCATCTCCCTCCCAACCACTAGCTCCCCACCCCCAGCCTCCTCTACTCCGTCTCCCTCCCAACCACTAGCTCCCCAGCCCCAGCCTCCTCTACTCCATCTCCCTCCCAACCACTAGCTCCCCAGCCCCAGCCTCCTCTACTCCATCTCCCTCCCAACCACTAGCTCCCCAGCCCCAGACTCCTCTACTCCATCTCCTCCCAACCACTAGCTCCCCACCCCCAGCCTCCTCTACTCCGTCTCCTCCCAACCACTAGCTCCCCAGCCCCAGCCTCCTCTACTCCATCTCCTCCCAACCACTAGCTCCCCACCCCCAGCCTCCTCTACTCCATCTCCTCCCAACCACTAGCTCCCCACCCCCAGCCTCCTCTACTCCATCTCCTCCCAACCACTAGCTCCCCAGCCTCCTCTACTCCATCTCCTCCCAACCACTAGCTCCCCAGCCCCAGCCTCCTCTACTCCATCTCCTCCCAACCACTAGCTCCCCAGCCCCAGCCTCCTCTACTCCATCTCCCTCCCAACCAAGCTCCCCAGCCTCCTAGTCTCCCTCCCAACCACTAGCTCCCCAGCCCCAGCCTCCTCTACTCCATCTCCCTCCCAACCACTAGCTCCCCAGCCCCAGCCTCCTCTACTCCATCTCCCTCCCAACCACTAGCTCCCCAGCCCCAGCCTCCTCTACTCCATCTCCTCCCAACCACTAGCTCCCCCACCCAGCCTCCTCTACTCCATCTCCCTCCCAACCACTACCCCACACCCAGCCTCCTCTACTCCATCTCCCTCCCAACCACTAGCTCCCCACCCCCAGCCTCCTCTACTCCGTCTCCTCCCAACCACTAGCTCCCTCCCAACCACTAGCTCCCCAGCCCCAGCCTCTACTCCATCTCCCTCCCAACCACAGCTCCCCAGCCCCAGCCTCCTCTACTCCATCTCCCTCCCAACCACAGCTCCCCACCCCCAGCCTCCTCTACTCCGTCTCCCTCCCAACCACTAGCTCCCCAGCCCCAGCCTCCTCTACTCCATCTCCTCCCAACCCACTCCCACCCCAGCCCCCAACCCCAGCCCCAGCCTCCTCTACTCCCTCCCTCCCAACCACTAGCTCCCCACCCCAGCCTCCTCTACTCCATCTCCTCCCAACCACTCACACCCCCCACACCCAGCCTCCTCCTACCCATCTCCCTCCCAACCACTAGCTCCCCAGCCCCAGCCTCCTACTCCATCTCCTCCCAACCACTAGCTCCCCAGCCCCAGCCTCCTCTACTCCATCTCCTCCCAACCACTAGCTCCCCACCCCCAGCCTCCTCTACTCCATCTCCTCCCAACCACTAGCTCCCCACCCCCAGCCTCTCTACTCCATCTCCTCCCAACCACTAGCTCCCCACCCCCAGCCTCCTCTACTCCATCTCCTCCCAACCACTAGCTCCCCACCCCCAGCCACCTCTACTCCATCTCCCTCCCAACCATCTCCCCACCCCAGCCCTCACTCCATCTCCCTCCCAACCACTAGCTCCCCAGCCCCAGCCTCCTCTACTCCGTCTCCCTCCCAACCACTAGCTCCCCAGCCCCAGCCTCCTCTACTCCATCTCCTCCCAACCCAGCTCCCACCCCCAGCCTCCTCTACTCCATCTCCCTCCCAACCACTAGCTCCCCACCCCCAGCCTCTCTACTCCATCTCCCTCCCAACCACTAGCTCCCCACCCCCAGCCTCCTCTACTCCATCTCCTCCCAACCACTAGCTCCCCACACCCAGCCTCCTCTACTCCATCTCCTCCCAACCACTAGCCCCAGCCCCAGCCTCCTCTACTCCATCTCCCTCCCAACCACTAGCTCCCCAGCCCCAGCCTCCTCCCAACCATCTCCCTCCCAACCACTAGCTCCCCACCCCCAGCCTCCCTATCCTCCCTCCCAACCACTAGCTCCCAGCCCCCTCCATCTCCCTCCCAACCAGTAGCTCCCCACCCCCAGCCTCCTCTACTCCATCTCCCTCCCAACCACTAGCTCCCCAGCCCCCAGCCTCCTCTACTCCATCTCCCTCCCAACCACTAGCTCCCCAGCCCCAGCCTCCTCTACTCCATCTCCTCCCAACCACTAGCTCCCCACCCCAGCCTCCTCTGCTCCATCTCCCTCTCAACCACTAGCTCCCCAGCCCCAGCCTCCTCCTCCGTCTCCTAACCACTCCATCCATCCCTCCCAACCACTAGCTCCCCAGCCCCAGCCTCCTCTACTCCATCTCCTCCCAACCACTAGCTCCCAGTCCCAACCTCCTCTACTCCATCTCCTCCCAACCACTAGCTTCCCAGCCTCCTCTACTCTATCTCCTCCCAACCACTAGCTCCCAGCCCCAGCCTCCATCTCCTCCCAACCACTAGCTCCCAGCCCCAGCCTCCATCTCCTCCCAACCACTAGCTCCCAGCCTCTTCACTCTGCCTCCCATCCATCTCCTCCCAACCACTAGCTCCCAGCCTCTTCTACTCTGTCTCCCTCCTCTACTCCATCTCCTCCCAACCACTAGCTCCCAGCCTCTTCTACTCTGTTTCCCTCCTCTACTCCATCTCCCTCCCAACCACTAGCTCCCAGCCCCAGCCTCCATCTCCCTCCCAACCACTAGCTCCCAGCCTCTTCTACTCTGTTTCCCACCTCTACTAGCTCCCAGCCCCAGCCTCCATCTCCCTCCCAACCACTAGCTCCCAGCCCCAACCTCCTCTACTCCATCTCCCTCCCAACCACCAAATCCCCAGCCTCCTCTACTCCATCTCCCTCCCAACCACTAGCTCCCAGCCCCAACCTCTCCAGCCCTCCTGGCCCCCCTACAGCTCAGGCTGATTTGTTTTGCTGCTCTGTGGGAGAGGACACCCTCGGCTACAGCTGGAAAGGGATTTTAATCTCAGAGACCATTACATCTCTGCTTGTTCCTCAGCGGATGGGCTTGTTTTGGTGAGATATGTGTTGGCTTTACAGCGATAATGACGCGTCCCAGACTCCTTTAAGGGGCTTGGAGGCTTGGATTGTGTTGGCCCTCCTGTGCCTCAGTACCGTTGTGAATTACCTGGAAGCAAAACAGAAGCTGTGAATTGTGGCTGTATCTCCTAGGCAATATGACCAGCTTGTTGTTGGTGGCCAATTTCCTCTGCTTGTTTTATCTGTTAGGTTTAACATTAGATTTAGAGGGAAACTATGTCGATGTTAGGTTTAACATTAGATTTAGAGGGAAACTATGTCGATGTTTGATATAAAGTTAGATTTAGAGGGAAACTATGTCGATGTTTGATATAAAGTTAGATTTAGAGGGAAACTATGTCGATGTTTGATTTAAAGTTAGATTTAGAGGAAACTATGTAGATGTTTGATTTAAAGTTAGATTTGGGAAACTATGTCGATGTTTGATATAAAGTTAGATGTAGGAAACTATGTCGATGTTTGATTTAACATTAGATTTAGCAGGAAACTATGTCGATGTTTGATTTAAAGTTAGATTTGAAACTATCTCCGATGTTTGATTTAAAGTTAGATTTGAGGAAACTAGTCGATGTTTGATTTAACATTAGATTTACAGGAAACTATGTCGATGTTTGGTTTAACATTAGATTTACAGGAAACTATGTCGATGTTTGATTTAACATTAGATTTAGAGGGAAACTATCGATGTTTGATATAAAGTTAGATTTAGAGGAAACTATCCCGATGTTTGATATAAAGTTACCTTTAGGGGAAACTATGTAGATGTTTGATTTAAAGTTAGATTTAGACTTAGTTGTTTGTTTTGTGTGATTTGTTTTCAGATGACACCTTGACTCTCCTCTCTCTCACTGTTTTCATTTATTTTTAAACTTTACGATTTAGTCTTTGTCAGGCATATGTGTACCCTAGGTGGCAGGGAAGTCAGGCTGCAGGAGAGTCAAACGGAGTGTAAAATGGAGTCTTTTTAATAATGTCCTAGTAACATGCTCCATAACACTAAACAGGAAAAGAACATAAACAAAATATGGGTACGAAGATTTGACGCGCACCTATACAACAAACAACACTACACTGACAATGGTTGCCCTCTTAAAGACATGAGGGGAAACAGAGGGTTAAATACACAACAGGTAATGAATGGGATTGAAAACAGGTGTGTGGGAAGACAAGATAAAAACCAATGGAAAGTGAAAAAAAGGATCAATGATGGCTAGAAGACCGGTGACGTCAGGAACGCCGAGCACCGCCCGAACAAGGAGAGGCACGACTTCGGCATACTTTCGTGACAGTCTTAGACAATTCCTCTTAAAGCTTTCTTCAACCTGTCAAACAATCTCCGTAAATCTAAAACACAGTTGTTGTTGTTTCCCCTTACAGAACTCTGTCAACTTGGTGCCCACTCGGTCAATTTGGTGCCCACTCGGTCAATTTGGTGCCCACTCTGTGAATTTGGTGCCCACTCTGTCAATTTGGTGCCCACTGTGAATTTGGTGCCCACTCTGTGAATTTGGTGCCCACTCGGTGAATTTGGTGCCCACTCTGTGAATTTGGTGCCCACTCTGTGAATTTGGTGCCCACTCTGTGAATTTGGTGCCCACTCTGTGAATTTGGTGCCCACTCTGTGAATTTGTGCCCACTCTGTGAATTTGGTGCCCACTCTGTGAATTTGGTGCCCACTCTGTGAATTTGGTGCCCACTCTGTGAATTTGGTGCCCACTCTGTGAATTTGGTGCCCACTCTGTGAATTTGGTGCCCACTCTGTGAATTTGGTGCCCACTCTGTGAATTTGGTGCCCACTCTGTGAATTTGGTGCCCACTCTGTGAATTTGGTGCCCACTCTGTGAATTTGGTGCCCACTCTGTGAATTTGGTGCCCACTCTGTGAATTTGGTGCCCACTCTGTCAATTTGGTGCCCACTCTGTGAATTTGGTGCCCACTCTGTCAATTTGGTGCCCACTCTGTGAATTTGGTGCAGGGCACATTGTAGTTAGACAAAACAATTAGAATGTTCACATGGAGTAAAAACAACGGACAAAGGAAGGACCCCCTGTGTTACTGTGTCTCATATAACCACAGCCCTGTGTTACTGTGTCTCATTTTATAACCACAGCCCTGTGTTACTGTGTCTCATATAACCACAACCCTGTGTTACTGTGTTACTGTGTCTCATATAACCACAACCTGTGTTACTGTCTCTCATATAACCACAACCCTGTGTTACTGTGTCTCATATAACCACAACCCTGTGTTACTGTGTGCTGTACTGTGTCTCATATAACCACAACCCTGTGTTACTGTGTTGCTGTGTTCTCATATAACCACAACCCTGTGTTACTGTGTCTCATATAACCACAACCCTGTGTTACTGTGTTCTGTGTCTCATATAACCACAACCCTGTGTTACTGTGTCTCATATAACCACAGCCCTGTGTTACTGTGTCTCATATAACCACAGCCCTGTGTTACTGTGTTACTGTGTCTCATATAACCACAACCCTGTGTTACTGTGTCTCATATAACCACAACCCTGTGTCTCATATAACCACAACCCTGTGTTACTGTGTCTCATATAACCACAACCCTGTGTTACTGTGTTACTGTGTCTCATATAACCACAACCCTGTGTTACTGTGTCTCATATAACCACAACCCTGTGTTACTGTGTCTCATATAACAACAACCCTGTGTTACTGTGTCTCTCATATAACCACAGCGCTGTGTTACTGTGTCTCATATAACCACAGCCCTGTGTTACTGTGTCTCATATAACCACAACCCTGTGTTACTGTGTTACTGTGTTACTGTCTCTCATATAACCACAACCCTGTGTTACTGTGTTACTGTGTTACTGTGTCTCATATAACCACAACCCTATGTTACTGTGTCTCATATAACCACAACCCTATGTTACTGTCTCTCATATAACCACAACCCTGTGTTACTGTGTTACTGTCTCATATAACCACAACCCTGTGTTACTGTGTCTCATATAACCACAACCCTGTGTTACTGTGTTACTGTGTTACTCTCATATAACCACAACCCTGTGTTACTGTGTTCTGTCTCATATAACCACAACCCTGTGTTACTGTGTCTCATATAACCACAACCCTGTGCTACTACTGTTACTGTGTCTCATATAACAACAACCCTGTGTTACTGTGTCTCATATAACCACAACCCTGTGTTACTGTGTTACTGTGTCTCTCATATAACCACAACCCTGTGTTACTGTGTTACTGTGTCTCTCATATAACCACAACCCTGTGTTACTGTGTTACTGTGTTACTGTGTCTCATATAACCACAGCCCTGTGTTACTGTGTCTCATATAACCACAACCCTGTGTTACTGTGTTACTGTGTTACTGTGTCTCTCATATAACCACAACCCTGTGTTACTGTGTCTCATATAACCACAACCCTGTGTTACTGTGTTACTGTGTCTCATATAACCACAACCCTGTGTTACTGTGTCTCATATAACCACAACCCTGTGTTACTGTGTTACTGTGTCTCATATAACCACAACCCTGTGTTACTGTGTCTCATATAACCACAACCCTGTGTTACTGTGTCTCATATAACCACAACCCTGTGTTACTGTGTTACTGTGTTACTGTGCCCTGTGTTACTGTGTTACTGTGTCTCTCATATAACCACAACCCTGTGTTACTGTGTCTCTCATATAACCACAGCCCTGTGTTACTGTGTCTCTCATATAACCACAACCCTGTGTTACTGTGTATACCCTGTGTTACTGTGTCTCATATAACCACAGCCCTGTGTTACTGTGTCTCATATAACCACAACCCTGTGTTACTGTGTTACTGTGTTACTGTGTTACTGTGTTACTGTGTCTCTCATATAACCACAACCCTGTGTTACTGTGTCTCTCATATAACCACAATGGTGTGTTACTGTGTTACTGTGTCTCTCATATAACCACAACCCTGTGTTACTGTGTTTCTGTGTCTCATATAACCACAACCCTGTGTTACTGTGTTACTATGTTACTGTGTCTCTCATATAACCACAGCCCTGTGTTACTGTGTTACTGTGTTACTGTGTTACTGTGTTACTGTGTCTCTCATATAACCACAGCCCTGTGTTACTGTGTTACTGTGTCTCTCATATAACCACAATCCTGTGTTACTGTGTTACTGTGTCTCTCATATAACCACAGCGCTGTGTTACTGTGTCTCATATAACCACAACCCTGTGTTACTGTGTTACTGTGTCTCTATGTTACTGTGTTACTACCCACTCATATAACCACAACCCTGTGTTGCTGTGTTACTGTGTTTGGTGCCCACTCTGTATGGTGCCCACCTGTGCCCACTGTGTTACTGTGTCTCATATAACCCAACCCTGTGTTACTGTGTCTCAGTATAACCCACTCTGTGAATTTGGTGTTACTGTGCCCACTCTATAATTTGGTGCCACAACCCTGTGTTAGGGCACATTGTATTGTATAACCAAAACAATTAGAATGTTACTGTGTTACTGTGATAACCACAGGACCCTGTGTTACTGTGTCTCATATAACCACAACCCTGTGTTACTGTGTCTCATATAACCACAACCCTGTGTTACTGTGTCTCATATAACCACAACCCTGTGTTACTGTGTTACTGTGTTTCATATAACCACAACCCTGTGTTACTGTGTTACTGTGTTACTGTGTTACTGTGTTACTGTGTCTCTTATATAACCACAACCCTGTGTTACTGTGTCTCTCATATAACCACAACCCTGTGTTACTGTGTCTCATATAATCACAACCCTGTGTTACTGTTTTACTGTGTCTCTCATATAACCACAGCGCTGTGTTACTGTGTCTCATATAACCACAACCCTGTGTTACTGTGTCTCATATAACCACAACCCTGTGTTACTGTGTCTCATATAACCACAACCCCTGTGTTACTGTGTTACTGTGTTACTGTGTTACTGTGTTCTCATATAACCACAGCCCTGTGTTACTGTGTTACTGTGTCTCTCATATAACCACAACCCTGTGTTACTGTGTTACTGTGTTACTGTGTTACTGTGTTACTCTCATATAACCACAACCCTGTGTTACTGTGTTACTGTGTTACTGTGTTACTGTGTCTCTCATATAATCACAACCCTGTGTTACTGTGTTACTGTGTCTCTCATATAACCACAGCGCTGTGTTACTGTGTTACTGTGTTACTGTGTATAACCACAACCCTGTGTTACTGTGTTTCTCTCATATAACCACAACCCTGTGTTACTGTGTTACTGTGTTACTGTGTTACTGTGTCTCTTATATAACCACAGCCCTGTGTTACTGTGTTCACAACCCTGTGTTACTCTCTCATATAACCACAGCGCTGTGTTACTGTGTGTCTCATATAACCACAACCCTGTGTTACTGTGTTACTGTGTCTCTATCTCTCATATAACCACAGCCCTGTGTTACTGTGTTACTGTGTCTCTCCTTTATAACCACAGCCCTGTGTTACTGTGTTACTGTGTCTCATATAACCACAGGCCTGTGTTACTGTGTCTCATATAACCACAGCCCTGTTACTGTGTCTTACTGTGTTACTGTGTCTCTAATAGAACCACGAGCGCTGTGTTACTGTGTTACTGTGTCTCTCA
>NW_026283708.1:57500-62596 GCF_023373465.1 Oncorhynchus keta
CTTACCACTTCTACTGCCCAGCATCCATCTCTCCTTTTCACTTCTCTGCCCAGCGTCATCTTTCTTCTTACCAGCATCCATCTCTACTTTCCATACTACCCAGCATCCATCTCTCCTTACCACTTCTCCTACACATATCTCTCCTTTCCCTTCTACTACCCAACGTCCATCTCTCATACCACTTCTCTACCCAGCATCCATCTCCTTTCCTTCTACTACCCAGCATCCATCTCTACTTACCACTTCTACTACCCAGCATCCATCTCATACCACTTCTCTACCCAGCATCCATCTCTCCTTTCCACTTCTACTACCCAGCATCCATCTCTCCTTACCACTTCTACTACCCAGCATCCATCTCATACCATCTACAACCCAGCATCCATTCTCATACCACTTCTACTACCCAGCATCCATCTCTCCTTTCCACTTCTACTACCCAGCATCCATCTCTCCTTTCCTTCTCCTACCCAGCATCCATCCATCACTTCTACTCTCATCTCTTTACCACTTCTACTACCCAGCATCCATCTCTCCTTACCACTTCTACTACCCAGCATCCATCTCTGCCACCATTTCAACCCAGCATCCATCCTTACCACTTCTCCTACCCAGCATCCATCTCTCCTTTCCACTTCTACTACACCAGCATCCATCTCTCCTTTCCACTTCTCCTACCCAGCATCCATCTCTCTTACCACTTCTACTACCCAGCATCCATCTCTCCTTACCACTTCTACTACCCAGCCATCTCTCCTTACCACTTCTCCTACCCAGCATCCATCTCTCCTTTCCACTTCTACTACCCAGCATCCATCTCTACTTTCCTTCTACAACCCAGCATCCATCTCTCATACCACTTCTCTACCCAGCATCCATCTCTCCTTTCCTTCTACTACCCAGCATCCATCTCTCCTTTCCACTTCTCCTACTGCCAGCATCCATCTCTCATACCACTTCTCCTACCCAGCATCCATCTCTCATACCACTTCTACTACCCAGCATCCATCTCTCCTTACCACTTCTACTACCCAGCATCCATCTCTCCTTTCACTTCTACTACCCAGCATCCATCTCTACTCTCCTTTCCATCTCTCTACCACTTCTCCTACCCAGCATCCATCTCTCCTTTCCCTTCTACTACCCAGCATCCATCTCTACTTTCACTTCTACTACCCAGCATCCATCTCTCCTTACCACTTCTCTAGCATCCATCGCTCCTTTCCATCTACTACCCAGCGTCCATCTCTCCTTTCCCTTCTACTACCCAGCATCCATCTCCTTTCCCTTATCCATCTTCTCCTACCCAGCATCCATCTCTCCTTTCCTTCTACTACTACCCAGCATCCATCTCTACTTACCACTTCTCCTACCCAGCATCCATCTACTCCATACCACTTCTACTACCCAGCATCCATCTCTCCTTTTTCCTTCTCCTCCACCCAGCTCCTACTTGACATCCATCTCTCCTTTCCACTTCCTACTACCCAGCATCCATCTCTCTTCTTACCACTTCTACTACCCAGCATCCATCTCCATCTTCTCCTACCCAGCATCCATCTCCTTTCCCTTCCTACCCAGCATCCATCCTACTACCCAGCATCCATCTCTCCTTACCCTTCTCCTTATCCATCGCTCCTTTCCACTTCTACTACCCAGCGTCCATGCTCCTTTCCTTCACTACCCAGCGTCCATCTCTCCTTTCACTTCTACTACCCAGCATCCATCTCTCCTTTCACTTCTACTACCCAGCATCCATTTCTACTTTCCTTCTGCTACCCAGCATCCATCTCTCCTTACCACTTCTCCTACCCAGCATCCATCTCTCCTTTCCACTTCTACCACCAGCATCCATCTCTCCTTACCACTTCTCCCTACCCAGCATCCATCTCCTTTTTCCACTTCTACTACCCAGCATCCATCTCTACTTTCACTTCTACTACCCAGCATCCATCTCTCCTTTCCTTCTACTACCCAGCATCCATCTCTCATACCACTTCTCCTACCCAGCATCCATCTCTCCTTTCCCTTCACTACCCAGCATCCATCTCTACTTTTTCCACTTCTACTACCAGCATCCATCTCTCCATGCCACTTCTACTACCCAGCATCCATCTCTCCATACCACTTCTCTACAGGAGCATCCATCTCTCCTTTCCACTTCTACTACCCAGCATCCATCTCTACTTTCCACTTCTACTACCCAGCATCCATCTCTCCATACCACTTCTACTACCCAGCATCCATCTCTCCATACCACTTCTCCTACCCAGCATCCATCTCTCTTTCCAACTTCTACTACCCAGCATCCATCTCTACTTTCCTTCTACTACCCAGCATCCATCTCCATGCCCTTCTACTACCCAGCATCCATCTCTCCATGCCCTTCTCCTACCCAGCATCCATCTCTCCTTTCCTTCTACTACCCAGCATCCATCTCTACTTTCACTTCTATCACCCAGCATCCATCTCTCCATACCACTTCTATTACCCAGCATCCATCTCTCCTTACCACTTCTACTACCCAGCATCCATCTCTCCATACCACTTCTACTACCCAGCATCCATCTCTCCTTACCACTTCTACTACCCAGCATCCATCTCTACTTTCCTTCTACTACCCAGCATCCATCTCTACTTTCCACTTCTACTACCCAGCATCCATCTCTCCATACCCTTCTCCCTGCCCAGCATCCATCTCTCCTTTCCACTTCTACTACCCAGCATCCATATCTACTTTCCACTTCTACTACCCAGCATCCATCTCTCCATACCACTTCTATTACCCAGCATCCATCTCTCCTTACCACTTCTACTACCCAATCTTCCATGCTTTTTGTGGGCCAATAGAGCCAAGAGGAATATTGATGCAGGGAATTCACAAACCTACTATTAAAATGAAAGGCACAGCCCGAAGCCATCTGATACTCAGGTGAAATATACCTCCTAATGCACAGGTATGGTCTGTCTGTTGGATTCTATTTCCTATACCGTCGTACCACATCATAACACACACACACACACACACACACACACACACACACACACACACACACACACACACACACACACACACACACACACACACACACACACACACACACACACACACACACACACACACACACACACATAAAATCAGGAGTCTTATTGGCCAAATGTAATCTTAACGCGGGAACAAGAAGTAAAAGCCTCTAGAGAGTGAACATCCTATTTTTCAATTTCACTCGAGGAAAATAGGAAGAATCTGTAATTCTACCAACGAGGAGAGGTGCATGCTGGGTAGTAGAAATGCCCACAGAGGTTGTATCGGGAACGATATAGTATCGAGGCAATGTTGTATATAGTGTAACAAAATAAATTTTAAAAAGCAATTCCTCTGCATCTCTACCTCAGAGTCCTCTAGACTCAAGTTGTCCTGCTACGGACCCACCAACTATAGTAGGCCAATTCCTCCACATCTCCACCTCAGAGTCCTCTAGACTCAAGTTGTCCTGCTACGGACCCACCAACTATAGTAGGACAATTCCTCCGCATCTCTACCTCAGAGTCCTCTAGACTCAAGTTGTCCTGCTACGGACCCACCAACTATAGTAGGCCAATTCCTCCACATCTCCACCTCAGAGTCCTCTAGACTCAAGTTGTCCTGCTACGGACCCACCAACTATAGTAGGCCAATTCCTCCACATCTCTACCTCAGAGTCCTCTAGACTCAAGTTGTCCTGCTACGGACCCACCAAGTATAGTAGGCCAATTCCTCTGCATCTCTACCTCAGAGTCCTCTAGACTCAAGTTGTCCTGCTACGGACCCACCAACTATAGTAGGCCAATTCCTCTGCATCTCCACCTCAGAGTCCTCTAGACTCAAGTTGTCCTGCTACGGACCCACCAACTATAGTAGGCCAATTCCTCTGCATCTCTACCTCAGACTCAGAGTTCTCTAGACTCAAGTTGTCCTGCTACGGACCCACCAACTATAGTAGGCCAATTCCTCTGCATCTCTACCTCAGAGTCCTCTAGACTCAAGTTGTCCTGCTACGGACCCACCAACTATAGTAGGCCAATTCCTCCACATCTCTACCTCAGAGTCCTCTAGACTCAAGTTATCCTGCTACGGACCCACCAACTATAGTAGGCCAATTCCTCTGCATCTCCACCTCAGAGTCCTCTAGACTCAAGTTATCCTGCTACGGACCCACCAACTATAGTAGGCCAATTCCTCCGCATCTCTACCTCAGAGTCCTCTAGACTCATGTTGTCCTGCTACGGACCCACCAACTATAGTAGGCCAATTCCTCTGCATCTCCACCTCAGAGTCCTCTAGACTCAAGTTGTCCTGCTACGGACCCACCAACTATAGTAGGCCAATTCCTCCGCATCTCTACCTCAGAGTCCTCTAGACTCAAGTTGTCCTGCTACGGACCCACCAACTATAGTAGGCCAATTCCTCCACATCTCTACCTCAGAGTCCTCTAGACTCAAGTTGTCCTGCTACGGACCCACCAACTATAGTAGGCCAATTCCTCTGCATCTCTACCTCAGAGTCCTCTAGACTCAAGTTGTCCTGCTACGGACCCACCAACTATAGTAGGCCAATTCCTCTGCATCTCCACCTCAGAGTCCTCTAGACTCAAGTTGTCCTGCTACGGACCCACCAACTATAGTAGGCCAATTCCTCTGCATCTCCACCTCAGAGTCCTCTAGACTCAAGTTGTCCTGCTACGGACCCACCAACTATAGTAGGCCAATTCCTCTGCATCTCCACCTCAGAGTCCTCTAGACTCAAGTTGTCCTGCTACGGACCCACCAACTATAGTAGGCCAATTCCTCTGCATCTCCACCTCAGAGTCCTCTAGACTCAAGTTGTCCTGCTACGGACCCACCAACTATAGTAGGCCAATTCCTCTGCATCTCTACCTCAGAGTCCTCTAGACTCAAGTTGTCCTGCTACGGACCCACCAACTATAGTAGGCCAATTCCTCTGCATCTCTACCTCAGAGTCCTCTAGACTCAAGTTGTCCTGCTACGGACCCACCAACTATAGTAGGCCAATTCCTCCGCATCTCTACCTCAGAGTCCTCTAGACTCAAGTTGTC
>NW_026283709.1:0-15455 GCF_023373465.1 Oncorhynchus keta
CTGTCAAAGACCCCAAAATGCACTTCACCTTGTATTTAGGCTCTCCTTGCTAAAATCTGAAAGTAAATCGGACGGCTGAGGTGGTTCGATCCCCATTCACAAGAAGATGAGATCATACAGGCTCATACTAGCCGTCCCCACAGTGCAAGGAGGATACTGCACATCATTACACTGTGTTCTACCCATAGTGGTCCTCCTCACCTGCCTGCCCTAATCCCTCCACTCAGAGAGAATCTCACTGGGGAGCGGCCATGTTCCTTTAAGATAACTCCTCCCGTGGTGAGACAGACAGCTCCATAGCCACATGACAGAGTGGCCATGAGCATCGGAAGTGAGCGGCGGTGATTCCATTAGAGTTGCTGCCTCTTATCAACCCCAGACCCAGGAGATGATCAGTGACACCCCTCCCCCACGACAGTCCAAAATCATCCCCCTCTATCCCCATCTCTCTCCCCCTCTAGCCCCATCTCTCTCCCTTAGCCCCATCTCTCTCCCACTCTAGCCCCATCTCTATCCCCACCTAGCCCCACCTCTCTCCTTCTAGCCCCACCTCTCTCCCCTTTCCTAGCCCCATCTCTCTCCCCCTCTAGCCCCATCTCTGCTCCAGCCTCTCCTTCGCCTCTTATAGCCCCATCTCTCTCCCTCCTTTCTAGCCCCATCTGCTCCTCCTCTACCTTTTAGCCCCATCTCTCTCTCCCCCTTTTAGCCCCATCGCTCTCTCCCTTTTAGCCCCATCGCTCTCCCCCTTTTAGCCCCATCTCTCTCTCCCTTTTAGCCCCATCTCTCTCCCTTTTAGCCCCATCTCTCTCTCCCTTTTAGCCCCATCTCTCTCCCTTTTAGCCCCATCTCTCTCTCCCTTTTAGCCCCATCGCTCTCTCCCTTTTAGCCCCATCTCTCTCTCCCTTTTAGCCCCATCGCTCTCCCCCTTTTAGCCCCATCGCTCTCTCCCTTTTAGCCCCATCTCTCTCTCCCTTTTAGCCCACATCTCTCTCCCCTCTAGCCCCCTCTCCCCTTTTAGCTCTAGCCCGACATCCTTTTATCTTTTTTATCTTCTCGCTCTCTCCTTTTAGCTCCATCTTCCTCTCATCTCTTCCCCTCTTTAGCCCCATGCTCTTTGTTCATCTTCCTTTTAGCCCATCTCTCCCCCCTACCCTTTTAGCCCCTATCTCTCTCCTTTTTAGCCCCATCTCTTCCCCTTTTAGCCCCATCTCTTTCCTTTTAGCCCCATCTCGGCTCCCCTTAGCCCACTCCCTTTTCCACCTTTAGCCCCTCTCTTTATCCCCCTCCCTTTTAGCTCCCATCTCTCTCCCTTTTAGCCCCATCTCTCTCTCCTTTTAGCCCATCTCTCTCTCCTTTTAGCCCCATCTTTCTCCCCTATCCCCTTTTGGCCCATCTCTCCTTTTAGCCCGTCTCTCTCTCTCCCTTTTAGCCCCATCTCTCGCCCCTTTTAGCTACATCTCTCTCCCCCTTTTAGCCCCATCGCTCTCTCCCTTTTAGCCCCATCTCTCTCCCCTTTTAGCCCCATCTTTCTCCCCCTCTATCCCTTTTAGCCCCATCGTTCTCCCCCTCCCCTTTTAGCCCCATCTGCTCTCTCCCTTTTAGCCCCATCGCTCTCCCCCTTTTAGCCCCATCTCTCTCTCCCTTTTAGCCCCATCGCTCTCTCCCTTTTAGCCCCATCTCTCTCTCCCTTTTAGCCCCATCTCTCTCTCCCTTTTAGCCCCATCTCTCTCTCCCTTTTAGCCCCATCGCTCTCTCCCTTTTAGCCCCATCGCTCTCTCCCTTTTAGCCCCATCTCTCTCTCCCTTTTAGCCCCATCTCTCTCCCCCTTTTAGCCCATCTCTCTCTCCCTTTTAGCCCCATCGCTCTCTCCCTTTTAGCCCCATCTCTCTCTCCCCTTTTAGCCCCATCTCTCTCTCCCTTTTAGCCCCATCTCTCTCTCCCTTTTAGCCCCATCGCTCTCCCCTTTTAGCCCCATCTCTTTCCACCTTTTAGCCCCATCTCTCTCCCCTTTAGCCCCATCTTTCTCCCCTCTTATCCCTTTAGCCCCATCGCTCTCCCCCTTTTAGCCCCAGAATTTCTCCCCTTTTAGTCCCATCTCTTCCCTCTCTTAGCCCTATCCGCTTCTCCATTTTAGCCCCATCGTTTCCTCTCTTTAGCTCCCATCGCCTCCTCTTTTAGCCCTATCGTTTCCCTTAGCCCCATCTTCTCCTCTATCCTCTTTAGCCCCATCTTCCCCTTAGCCCCATCTCTCTCTCCCTTTTAGCCCCATCTCTCTCCTTTTTAGCCCCATCTCTCTCCCTTTTAGCCCCATCTCTCTCCCTTTTAGCCCCATCTCTCTCTCCTTTGGCCCCATCTCTCTCCCCCTTTTAGCCCCATCGCTCTCTCCTTTTTAGCCCCATCTCTCTCTCCTTTAGTCCCCATCGCTGCTCTCCTCCTTAGCTCCCACGTCTTTCTCCCCTTTTAGCCCCCATCCTCTCTCCCCTTTTAGCTTCATCCTCTCCTTTAGCCCCCATCGGCTCTCCCTCCCCCTTTTAGCTCCCATCGCTCTCTCCTTTTAGCTCCCATCGCTCGCTCTCCCCTTTAGCCCCATCTCTCCTTTTAAGCCCCATTGCTCTCCCTCCCATTTAGCCCCATCTTCCCCTTTTAGCCCCATTGCTCTCCCTCCCCCCTTTTAGCCCCATCTCTGTCCTTTTAGCCCCATTGTTTCTCCCTCCCCCTTTTAGCCCCATCGCTCCCTCCCCTTTTAGCTCCATCGCTCGCTCTCTCCTTTTAGCCCCATCGCTCTCTCCTTTTAGCCCCATCGCTCTCCTCCCCTTTTAGCCCCATCGCTCGCTCTCCCCCTTTTAGCCCCATCGCTCTCCCTCCTTTTAGCCCCATCGCCTGGCTCTCCTTAGCCCCATCTCTCTCTCTTTTTAGCAGCCCATCTCTCTCCCTCCTTTTATCCCCATCTCTCCCCCTTTTAATGCATCTCTCTCCCCTTTTAGCCCCAGTCTCTCTCCCCCTTTTAGCCCCATCTCTCTCTCCCCTTTTAGCCCCATCTCTCTCTCCCCTTTTAATTATCTCTCTCCCCTTTTGGCCCATCTCTCTCCCCCTTTTAGCTCCCATCGCGGCTCCTTTTATTTGCATCGTGGGCTTCCCCATTGCAGCTCCCCACAGCCCCATCGCTCCCCCTTTGCAACCCCATTCTCTCCCCTTTTAGCTCCCATCTCTCTCCCCTCTTTTAGCGTCATCGTCGCTCCCCTTTTAGCCCCATCAGCTCCCCCTTTTAGCCCCATCGGCTCCCCCTTTCGGCTCATGGCTCCCTCCCCTTTTAGCTCCCATCGGCTCTCCCTTTTAGCCTGCAGGCTAATCGGCTCTCCCCCTTTGGGCCCCATCAGCGCTCCCCCTTCTAGCCCCATCGCGCTCCCCCTTTTGGCTCCTCCCGCCACTCTGGGCTCCCCCTTTTAGCCCCATTGGGCTCTCCCCGCCTCTAGGCCCATCGGCTCCCCGCCTCTAGCGCCATCGCGGCTCCCGCCTCTAGCGCCATCACTCTCCCCTCCGCCTCTAGCGCCATCGCTCTCCCGCCTCTAGCGCCATCGCTCTCCTTCTCAAGCCTCATCTCCCCTTCTCAAGCCCCATCTCTCCCCACTAGTCAAATCACACAGCCACGGTGGGAGAACTGTCAGCTCTGTTCTTTGTGACACCACTGTGCTGACACAGGGAAATGGGAATTCATCCTGCTTGATCTCCAGCGAAGGTGTCCACCCACTCAACCCCCAGGAGACGATAATCCTCAAAAGGAGAGGTATGTGCTGAGAGACGCCTGTCAGAACGGTGGAGTGAGCAGAAATAGAACTGGTGAGTTCCATAGTACTCCTCAGGGGGGCTGATCCGCCAGCATATCGAAGGCTGGGTTACAACTGTAAGGGCCCTGTATCAGAGCAAACAAAATGACCTAACGTGGGCACATGCAAACATACACACTTTCTCTGTCTCACACGCGCACATATACACACACACACTCTCTCTCTCTCTCTCTCTCTCACACACACAGACAGAGGATCATTTCCCTCTCTTCTCACACTCTCTCAGTCACACACAGACAGATAGAAAGGGTGACTTCACCTCCCCTGCCTCATTAACTGAGCCTTACACCGATGCGGGAGACATGCATGTGCCGCGTCACAGTGGACCATATCTGCTTCGTCACTGCTGCCCCTCTCGCTCTGCTGACCTTCCACTGTCTGCTGCCCCTCTCACTCTGCTGACCTTCCACTGTCTGCTGCCCCTCTCGCTCTGCTGACCTTCCACTGTCTGCTGCCCCTCTCGCTCTGCTGACCTTCCACTGTCTGCTGCCCCTCTCGCTCTGCTGACCTTCCACTGTCTGCTGCCCCTCTCGCTCTGCTGACCTTCCACTGTCTGCTGCCCCTCTCGCTCTGCTGACCTTCCACTGTCTGCTGCCCCTCTCGCTCTGCTGACCTTCCACTGTCTGCTGCCCCTCTGCTTGCTGACCTTCCACTGTCTGACACTGCCCTCTCGCTCTGCTGATCTTCCACTGTCTGCACCCCTCTCCCCCTGTGACCTTCCGTCAAGGGGATGAGGTATCTGCTTCCACTGTTGCTGCCCTCTCGCTCTGCTGACCTTCCACTGTCTCAGGGGCTGCTCCCTCTCGCTCTGCTGACCTTCCACTGTCTGCTGCCCCTCTCCGCTCTGCTGACCTTCCACTGTCTGCTGCCCCTCTCGCTCTGCTGACCTTCCACTGTCTGCTGCCCCTCTCGCTCTGCTGACCTTCCACTGTCTGCTGCCCCTCTCGCTCTGCTGACCTTCCACTGTCTGCTGCCCCTCTCGCTCTGCTGACCTTCCACTGTCTGCTGCCCCTCTCGCTCTGCTGACCTTCCACTGTCTGCTGCCCCTCTCGCTCTGCTGACCTTCCACTGTCTGCTGCCCCTCTCGCTCTGCTGACCTTCCACTGTCTGCTGCCCCTCTCGCTCTGCTGACCTTCCACTGTCTGCTGCCCCTCTCGCTCTGCTGACCTTCCACTGTCTGCTGCCCTCTCGCTCTGTTGCCCTTCCACTGTCTGCTGCCCTCTCGCTCTGCTGACCTTCCACTGTCTGCTGCCCCTCCTCGCTCTGCTGCCCCTATCCACTGTCTGCTGCCCTCTCGCTCTGCTGACCTTCCACTGTCTGCCCCTCTCGCTCTGCTGACCTTCCACTGTCTGCTGCCCTTCTCGCTCTGCTGGACCTTCCACTGTCTGCTGCCCCTCTCGCTCTGCTGACCTTCCACTGTCTGCTGCCCCTCTCGCTCTGCTGACCTTCCACTGTCTGCTGCCCCTCTCGCTCTGCTGCCTCTCCGCTCTGCTGCCCTCTCGCTTGCTGACCTTCCACTGTCTGCTGCCCCTCCGCTTCTGTCTGACCTTCCCTTTCCACTGCTCCCTCTGCCTGCTCCCTTCTCGCTCTGCTGCCCCTCTCGCTCCTTTCCACGTCTTGCTGCCCTTTCGCTCTCCACTGTCTGCGCTTTACTCTGCTGCCCCTCTCGGCTCTGCTGACCTTGACTTCCACTGCCTGCTGCCCCTCTCGCTCTGCTGCCCCTCTCGCTCTGCTGATCCCTTCTCGCTCTGCTGACCGGCTCCTGCTGCCCCTCTCGCTCTGCTGCCCTTCCGCTCTGCTGCCCCGCTCGCTGGGGTTTACTGAATATGGCTCTCAAAGCACCCATAAAAACTGTCAGACTGATGGCATCCAGGTCTTAGAGATGCAGCAGTTCCTCCCATGCAACAAGGGAGGGGGTGTATCGATCCAGTGGGCTGGGGATCCAAAGGAGGGGGCCAGCCTTTCCTATCATACTCCATCGAGAAGATCAGGGCTGAAGCTCTGGCCAGTGAGATGGAAAGACAACACATTGGGCAGCTGAAGGCAGAGAGGTGGATCAGGGGAGGAAAGGGGGGGGTGGATGCTAAACATATTTCTTCCTACTCTTGTACCACGTGTGAAAACGTTGATTAGTAGTCCATTTCAGCCAGTCAGCTGTGCGCCATACTTGGGCGGTAACAAAGTTTGGGCGAGATGAGTCTGACCAGCAATACCACTGAGGGACTCAGAGGTGAAGTTACCCCTGGGTACAGATCTAGGATCAGCTTCCCCTCCCCCTATCCTAACTTTACAATTAGAATATGCTAAACTGACCCACGATCAATATAGGCCAAAACGTCACCCTACTCCAGCAGTACCACAGACGGCCTCGGGGTCGTAAACCATCATTAGGTGGTAGAAGGGTGACCCCTCGCCCACGTCCGTTCCACCAGTGCAACAAAAAAGGCCTGAAAAATCCTCCTCCTCCGGAGACTGGTGTGGGGTGGTGGATTAATGCCCTGCGGAGTCACCAATTACTGCATATGTTGATCCTCAGTCAATCCCAGGGGACTGTGGCCCGGGGAGGGGTGTGAAGAGAGGAATCATTCAACAGCGTGATGATATGGAGAGGCGTCAACTCAGCGAAGGTGGCAAACAAGCCGAACAATGGGACATGGCACCAAGCACAACACCAGGGTTTGTCATTCCTAATACTCAGAATTCAAGTAAATTGTGATATGCTGATAAACTTGATAAAACAGGCAATGGAGGACAGAGAGGGAGAATAAACTATACCGTAAATATTCTGGTATACACTATACAGGAATAAAATGAGAACAAACTAAATAGGTATGGATAGATACTGTGGAATATGTCTGAGCAAGTATAATGTCATTAAAGTCTGAGTCTGTGTTTTTGACTTTATTCATATTTTTTCTATAGGTTGGACATTAAGTCCCAGACAACTTCCATGTCTAGTTTAGTGGATCCATGTCTGTGAAATGTTCAGTTGTCTATCGTCCCAGACAACGTCATGTCTAGTTTAGTGGATCCATGTCTGTGAAATGTTCAGTTGTCTATCGTCCCAGACAACGTCATGTCTAGTTTAGTGGATCCATGTCTGTGAAATGTTCAGTTGTCTATCGTCTCAGACAACGTCATGTCTAGTTTAGTGGATCCATGTCTGTGAAATGTTCAGTTGTCTATCGTCTCAGACAACGTCATGTCTAGTTTAGTGGATCCATGTCTGTGAAATGTTCAGTTGTCTATCGTCCCAGACAACGTCATGTCTAGTTTAGTGGATCCATGTCTGTGAAATGTTCAGTTGTCTATCGTCCCAGACAACGTCATGTCTAGTTTAGTGGATCCATGTCTGTGAAATATTCAGTTGTCTATCGTCCCAGACAACGTCATGTCTCTAGTTCCATGTCTGGATCCATGTCTGTGAAATGTGGATCCAGTTGTCAGTTGTCTATCGTCCCAGACAACGTCATGTCTAGTTTAGTGGATCCATGTCTGTGAAATGTTCAGTTGTCTATCGTCTCCAGACAACGTCAAAAATGTCTGAAAATTCTTACAAAAAAAATGTACAGTTGTCTAAGGCAAGTTTGTGATCCATGTCTGTGAAATGCATCTATGGGATCAATATCATGCCAAATGCAGTTGTGAACACATTTTCTATTAGTGGTCCATCATGTTCATCTGTACAAATAAGTACCAATGTTCCATAAAATGTAAATCACAAAACAAAATCCACAATGCAAATCAATATCATCCACAAATGCAAATTTTCTATTAGTGTATCATGATCTGTACAAATAAGTACCAATCCATAAATGTAAATCACCAATCCACAATGCAAATCCTTTCCACAAATGCAAATCCCTTTCCACAAATGCAAATCCCTTTCCACAAATGCAAATCCCTTTCCACAAATGCAAATCCCTTTCCACAAATGTAAATCCCTTTCCACAAATGCAAATCCCTTTCCACAAATGTAAATCCCTTTCCACAAATGTAAATCCCTTTCCACAAATGCAAATCCCTTTCCACAAATGCAAATCCCTTTCCACAAATGCAAATCCCTTTCCACAAATGTAAATCACTTTCCAGAAATGTACATCCCTTTCCACAAACAAACACCTTTTGATTTGTATTTGTAAATCGGTATATAGCATAAGAATTTATAACTGCAGAGCTGCAGGTCATTTCCAAGGGCCTTAAGTAAAGTGACTGCCGTAAAGATTTGCACATAGGAGAGATATGCTCAAACATGACAGATATGGCAAACCTGCAACTCCATATTTGGATGCGCTTAGGTCACCTGACTTTTGGCAGGGAAAGAAAAATACTAAAAGTTCTCACGTGGAACCAACTTCATTATTTTATTTTCATTTATATTGCTGTAATCTCAAGATAGTTAACACTAGGAGAATGAGAGTGAGTTCTATAGTTACAATCCATGTCTGTGTCCCACATGACACCCTATTCCCTATGTAGTGCATTACTTTAGCCAGGGCCCATAGGGATCGTTTGGGACGCAGCCCTAATAGTCCTATGATAATTCCCTGCTGTTGGGTATACCGGAACAACCTGAGCACCGATGCCATATGTTGACCCACGCTGGCACGACACCAGTCTGAAGAACAGGTTTCAGAGAGAGACAGGGTTGAACACTGTTGGTCACAGGGCCCGATAACAATGACCACTGTAGCCCAGGCCCACTGGGCTGGAGATGGACTTGCTGAGTATATTCAACAGCGAAGGGTTCTGACTGCATTTCATCATCAGTGTCCAATAGTCCTCTTGAACCAGGAAGGGATTATTTTGTCTCTCTCTGTCCTATAGCTTCCAGACAGGAGAATGAGTGCTTGTGTCATTCAGAGACAGCCAATGTGTCCACAGATGATGTTGAGTGTCACATCGTAAAGTCTACACTGGGCCTTCCTCTTTATTTCACTTCACAAACAGTGAACTACCATCTCAGATGAATCTATTTCAAACTTCACAGGCTGCGATTCCTCACTGGCACTTGTTAAAACAAAGCTCAACCGCTCACTCTTATCACTGTAGCTTCAATTGAGTTCCTCTTCAAACAAAACAAAACTACACTGACATTTGGAAAGAGAAGTGTTTTGGGTTTCAAATCTTATCTGCGTTGTTTGTTTCTGGGTTGTTTGTTTAGAGGAATCCAATCTCTGGATATGTCCCAAATGGAACCCTATTCACTATATAGTGCACTTATTTTGACCAGAGCCCCATGGTAGTCCACTACATAGGGAATAGAGTGTCATTTGGGACACAGGCTCAATCAGTGTTTGCTGCAGACAGTCACCAGCCTGGCTATACAGGCTGAGCTCCTGATGGAGACAAAATCCCAGCGCAGCCAATTGATTCACGGAGCACAAATGTAAAATAGAACATGGGCTGTAGCAAAGATCATCAACTAGATTTAGCCGCATGACCATCTTCTTCTTCAGCGGATTGTCAGGGGGACGGAATATAATTACAGATCATTTGTAGACTGCAAATTAACCTCAAGAAGCCCAAACAGATGTTCAAACCTTGCTTTACGAAGGCATAATACTGTATCTCTATTCTGAGTGGGAATACTTTGGAACAGATTTCCAAAATCAATTGGATTCACTGTTTCTTCTGGTGGTTTTAAAGTCTTTTATGTCCAAATCTTTTTTTTTTTCACAGGGCAAATGAAATTGGGCCACCAGTTGGGGAACCCTGGGCTATAGGCTGTATAAGTCTTAGCGGTCGTATTACATTACTAGAGGGGTTATGTCCTAAACCCTAATCTGCTGAAAATGGCAGTAATCCAAAACCAGTCTAATTTGAATTAATGGCATTAGAGGCATAGGTGATTCATTTCCTGCTTTTACTGATGCAGGAAAATACAAGTAAAGCATGGGATGCATTAGAAAGTGTGTAATGGAATTATAAATCAACCTAAAATATTTGTATATATACACTGAACAAAAATATAAAACACAACATGTAAAGTGTTGGTCCCATGTTTCATGAGCTGAAATAAAAGATTCCAGAAATGTTCCACACACAAAAAGCTTATTTCTCTAAAATGTTGTGCAGAAGTTTGTTTACTTCCCTGTTAGTGAGCATTGTCCTTTGCCAAAATAATCCTGCCATCTGACAGGTGTGTCATATCAAGAAGCTTATTAAACAGAATGATCATTACACAGATGCACCTTGTGCTGGGGACAGTAAAAGGCCACTCTAAAATGTGTAGTTGTTGTCACACAACACAATGCCACAGATGTCTCAAGTTGAGGGAGCGTGCAATTGGCATGCTGACCGCACAAATGTCCAACAGAGCTGTTGCCAGAGAATGTAATGTTCATTTTGCTACAATAAGCCGCCTCCAATGTTGTTTTAGAGAATTTGTCGTCTGTACATCCAACCGGCCTCACAACCGCAGTCCACGTGTAACCACGCTACACCAGGACCTTCAAACTCTGGGGATCGTCTGAGACCAGCCACCAGGACAGCTAATGCAACTGAGGAGTATTTCTGTCTGTAATAAAGCCCTTTTTTGGGGTAAAACTTGTTCTGATTGGTTGGGCCTGGCTCTCAAGTGGTTGGGCCTATGCCCTCCCATGCCCACCCATGGCTGCACCCCTGCCCAGTTATGTGAAGTCCATAGATTAGGGCTTAATGAATTAATTTCAATTGATTGATTTACATATATGAACTGTAGCACAGTAAAACTGTTTAATTTGCAGCATTTATATTTTTGTTCAGTCCAAATATATACTGTATACTGTTTCTACAGGTTTTATACCAGTGTTCCGTAAAATATACAGTTGAAGTCGGAATTTTACATATACTTAGGTTGAGTCATTAAAACTCATTTTTCAACCACTCCACAAATTTCTTGTTAACAAACTATACTTTTGGCAAGTCGGTTAGGACATCTACTTTGTGCATGACAAGTAATTTTTCCAACAATTGCTTACAGACCGATAATTCACTGTATCACAATTCCAGTGGGTCAGAGGTTTACATACACTAAGTTGACTGTGCCTTTAAACAGCTTGAAAAATGATGTCATGGCTTTAGAAGCTTCTGATTGACATCATTTGAGTCAATTGTAGGTGTACAGTGCTTTGCGAAAGTATTCGGCCCCCTTGAACTTTGCGACCTTTTGCCACATTTCAGGCTTCAAACATAAAGATATAAAACTGTATTTTTTTTGTGAAGAATCAACAACAAGTGGGACACAATCATGAAGTGGAACGACATTTATTGGATATTTCAAACTTTAACAAATAAAAAACTGAAAAATTGGGCGTGCAAAATTATTCTCACCCTCCATCTCCCTCCCTCTCCTGCTCCCACCCTCGACCTTCTCCTGCTCTCACCCTCCACCTTCTCCTGCTCTCACCCTCCACCTTCTCCTGCTCTCACCCTCCACCTTCACCTGCTCTCACCCTCCACCTCCCTCCTGCTCTCACCCCCACCTCCCTCCCTCCACCTTCTCCTGCTCCCCCCTCCCTCCTTCTCCTACTCTCCCCCTCCACCTCCCTCCTGCTCTCACCCCCACCTCCCTCCCTCTCCTGCCCCCCCTCCCTCCTTCTCCTACTCTCCCCCTCCACCTCCCTACTTCTCCTGCGCTCACCCTCCACCTTCTCCTGCTCTCACCCTCCACCTCCCCCTGCTCTCACCCCCCTCCCCTTCTCCCCCTCTCCCTACTCTCCCCTCCACCTCCCTCCCTCTCCTGCTACCACCCCCCACCTCCCTCTCTCTCATGCTCTCACCCCACCTCCCTCTCCTGCTCTCACCCCCACCTCCCTCCCTCTCCTGCTCTCCCCCACCTCCCTCCCTCTCCCCTGCTCTCCCCCTCCTGCCTCTCCCCACCTCCCTCCCTCTCCCACTCTCCCTTCTCCTGCTCCTCCCCCACTCCTGCGCTCCCCCTCCCTCCCTCTCCCACTCTCCCCTCCACCTCCCTCCTTCTCCTGCGCTCACCCTCCACCTTCTCCTGCTCTCACCCTCCACCTCCCTCCTGCTCTCACCCCCCACCTCCCTCCTGCTCCCCCTCCCTCCCTCTCCTACTCTCCCCCTCCACCTCCCTCCCTCTCCTGCTACCACCCCCACCTCCTCTCTCTCATGCTCTCACCCCCAACCTCCCTCCCCTCCTCTCCCTGCCTCCTGTTTCCCCCCACCTCCCTCCCTCCTGTTTCTCACCCAGCACCTCCCTCCCTCTCCTGCTCTCACCCCCTGCACCTCCCTCCTCCCTCTCCTACTCTCCCCTTCTCCTGCTCTCCCCCACTCCTGCCTCCCTCCCTCCTCCCTCTCCTGCTCTCCCCCTCCCTCCCTCTCCTGCTCTCCCCTCCACCTCCTACCTTTTGTGGAAGAATGGTGTCGTATCCCTTCAATAGAGTTCCAGACACATTGAAGCTGTTCTGGTAACTTGTGGTGGCCGAACACCATGTTAAAACACTTTATATTGGTGTTTCCTTTATTTTGGCAGTTACCTGTTACATGTGTGGCTCAATGTCAGGATTGTGGATTCCATTCTCACTGGAGCCTTCAACATAAAAATGTATGCATGCAAGTCGCATTGGGTAAAAGGCCTGCCAAATGGCATATGTGAAAACATGGGATATTTTAAATGAGGGTCATTAACTGTCTTATCTATGCTGGAGTCCATTTGTTTGTGTGTGGGCCAGAGGGCACATCCTGCACAGCCGCTCTTCACACGTCTAATCAATTACCTTTGACCCACCAAGTGGCATCTTCAAGACCTATTAGAAATGAGTGCCCAACTGCATGATGGGAGTAGTGTGTTGGGGTCAGGGGCCACATGAGCAGCTGTATGCTTTCTAGCTCATTACATAGCTATACCTATGTGTGGAGCTCTTTCTCAAATCTAAGTGGACAATCTGCAGTCTTCATATTGAGGAAATTGATCCCTCAAAGAGAGGAGCCATCGCTAATTCAAGGCCAAGGTATGTCTGTTGAAACTCCACACAGGGAAGACTGCACAAAATCATCTTACCAGGTACCTCGTAGAGTCATTCGTTTGACACAGACACAACATGACAAGAAGAGGGAGGGCCACCATCTGAGACCATTACATCAACCCAGAGGGCTGTTCGGCACCACTTTTGGGCTTCCATGCAGTGCACTCCCTCCTACGGTTTCCCCATTTAATCAGGGAAAGTCCAGTCCCAGTGTGTTCGCATGGCGTGGCTTGGTTCTGGGTGGCTTGCTGAGATAAACCCAATCACCATTCCCAGTCCTTGCTCACTTTCCTTACCATCTCCTCTTCACCACTCTCTTCTGGAAGTCACCTGACTACCCACCAACCCTCACTGTCATTAGTCTCGCGCTTGGCAGTAATGCGGCCATCCGTCAGAGCCGGAGTGTCACCGCGTAAATCACCAGCAATGCTCGATGAGCTGTAGCTGTAGCCAACGGTGTGTAGAAGAGCCTGCCAGGAGAGAGATGACCAGCCTGCCTGTAACCATGGTGACCCCCCCCATCTCACACTCCTTCCCCAAACCACAGCTCCAGGTTTGGGAAGGGTGAGATTTGTAGGAAAATGTATCCTGCAACTTACCGCCGCGGAAGCATCGTTAAAACCTGACAGGGGCAGCTGTGGAGTTCCTCCAACCGTGATCATTTTGAACTCTCCGCACTTCTGAGTAATTACGTGGCCCAAATGTTTATTTCATTACCCGCGCCTGTCCTTTCTGGCATGACCTTTCCAGCAGTCCTGTCAGGCCGCTGCCTCCGCCGCGAACCAGTAGGTGAAGTTAAGGTCTGGAAATGTTTTCTGCCTTGACATTTATTTCTGCAAGATGCTGCGTATCTGATTGGCCCGATGGAAGTAAGAAACATGGCAAAGCCATATCAAAGCTGTTTTTTTATTACCTCCATATCAGTTCATCTAAATCAAGGTCTGTGGTGGAGTCACACATTCATCTATGGGGGTGGTGGGGTTCAGGGGAGTAAGCCAAGGGGAGTTAGCCATAAGTCTTGGCTGCTATCTGTAACAGGCATAGCCTGTTTTGATCCCAAGCATCACAAATGAAGGACAAACCCCGGCGCATGGGTTTTCTGAGGGGAAGTGGGACATTGACTACGGCCTGTCATTTCACTGCATCCCAGCTTAGATCCAGTGCCTATGGTTGACTGGCTTGTTTTAATGACTCGTAGGAAAAATTGGTTTTCTTAAATCCCTTAGCCAGCCCTGCTCTGTGGCCTGCCCCTGGAAAACAACTTCTGAACTCTAAACTACCCTGAAGTATCCCCCTTTCTCTTCCTCAGGAGAAATTAAAGTGATCAAATTAGGCACAGACAAAACTCCAGCCTCAGATGAAGAAAAGAAACACTCCTATCCATTTAGTTAACCACCCTTACTTAGGCCTATATCGACTGAGAAAAGGTACAATATCTGACCAAATTCTCCAGTCAATTGTCCTCGTGCTGAGCAGAAGCAAATCTGTGTCATTCTGAGGACAACTCCCCAGTGCACGGTGCTGGAGGCCCTGAGGCACAATGTATACGTCAGCTCTACAAATAGAAGAGCGCATTGACTGGGAGTCTGGAGACACGTCTCGTCTTCCAGCACCGTCTGCTACTCTACAGTCCCTGTTATGATGAATGAGTCTCTCTCTCGGTGGCACAAGCCCTCCTCCTGAGCTCCGGCCTTGAGCCAGATGTCACACCTAAAGGCCCTGGCCTCTCATTTCTCTGGCTACTGAACATGCCAGCCTTCTCCATCATCCACTATCTCAGTGGGTCTGGCAAAGCCATCCGTCGCTGGTCTGGGTCCTCCAAGCTGTCCGATAGTGCTACCAGGAGGAGAACACACAGGGCTCGTGTCTGTCTGTCTACTCGCTCCAGTCAGCCCTAGACATGCAGTCTGTCTGTGTGTGTGGAAAGACGAGAGCCTGGTGGCGGGTGCCGTATCGATCTAGCAACGCTATCTACCACAGCGATCCAAAACGGAAGGCGTAGTAAATGAGAGGCTTTTGTTTGTCTTGCTCCGGCATCTATTAGCACAGGGAGGCTTACATTGTAACAGCAAGTGCAAAGCTATAGGGACTTACAAAGGAGTTACACTGCTTCCACGGAAACAGGAAATTGGCATTGATGACGCGTAGTGATGACATCCCTTCCCATCGACGGGTCAAATGAGCAGCTGGATAAGAAATAGGGCTGGATGTCCTCAGACAGCGCTGTAATACAAATCCACACATTGCCAACGCTTGTGTTGTCCTCTGTGGAGGGGTGAACAAATTGCTTTGCTTTATCACTGGATCTAATGTCATTGGTGTATTACTGGCCATAGGAAGCCTCCAATCTCAGCAGAGAGGCTTGCCTGGGAAGCCATTAAAAGCCCCATTGTGAAGCCTCAGCATCACTAATATATATGTAGCCAAAAGCCCACAAAGGACTTTCAACGTCCTTGGAAACCGTGAAAGAAAATATATCTTTAAAATGTTTGGGGGATACAGATTACAGTACATGTCTGAATCAGCCTATGACAGACTCGAGATCCTAGCTCCGCATCGCCGGATTGGCCGGCGTGTTAGGAAGGAATTTGTGCAGGTTTCATACAGCAGGACGCCAGGGGAGGATATTCAGCTGACACGG
>NW_026283710.1:0-3204 GCF_023373465.1 Oncorhynchus keta
TTACACGCTTTTCCTTGATTTTTTTTGCTGCTGCTATTCTGTCTCTCACTGTTCAAACAAACCTACCGACTAAAATTATAGACTGATCATGTCACGTTCTGACCTTTATTTTCTGTGTTTTGTGTTTAGTTAGTATGGTCAGGGCGTGAGTTGGGTGGGCAGTCTATGTTTGTTTTTCTAGGTTTTGGTAATTTCTATGTTTCGGCCTAGTATGGTTCTCAATCAGAGGCAGGTGTCATTAGTTGTCTCTGATTGAGAATCATACTTAGGTAGCCTGGGTTTCACTGTGTGTTTGTGGGTGATTGTTCCTGTCTCTGTGTGTGCACCAGATAGGACTGTTTTTGAGTTTTCACATTTCTTGTTTTTGTTAGTTTGTTCATGTGTACCTTAACGTATTAAAAGTACCATGGACAATTACCACGCCCGCGTATTGGTCCTCTGATCCGTTTCGCCTCTCCTCTTCGGAAGAAGAGGAGGAAATTCATTACAGAATCACCCACCAAAATCGGACCAAGCGGCGTGGTAAACGGACAGCGACGCAGCAGCAGCAGCAACAACAGCGGCCAGCATCACAGGAGGAATGGACATGGGAGGATGTATTGGACGGCAAGGGTTGCTACACCTGGGAGGAGATCCTGGCGGGAAAGGATCGCCTTCCATGGGAACAGGTGGAGGCAGCTAGGAAAGCAGAGGCAGCCGGAGAGAGGAGCTGGCAATGTGAGGAGCCAGCACGGCAGTGCGACAGGTACGAGAGGCAGCCCCAAAAATCTTTTGGGGGGGGGCACACGAGGTGTGGTACTAAGCCAGGTAGCAGACCTGAGCTCACTCCTCCTGTTCATGATAAGCAGCGCATTACTGGTCAGGCACCGTGTTATGCGGTTCAGCGCACGGTGTCGCCAGTGCGTGTCCATAGCCCGGTGCGCTATAGGACAGCCCCCCGAGAGTGCCATGCGAGTGTGGGCATTGAGCCAGGGCGTATGGTGCCTGCTCAGCGGGTCTGGTCGCCGGTACGCAGTCTTGGTCCAGGTTATCCTGCGCCGGCTCTGCGTGCTGTGTCTCCGGGGCGCTGGGAGGGTGCAGTGCGTCCGCCGGGCAACTGTGGGAGTGGAGCCTAGGGGAGAGGTGCGTGTAGTAAGCACTAGATCTCCCGTGCTTACCCACAGCCCGGTTCAACCTGTGCCTGCACTCTGGAGGGTCCGGGCTAGAGTAGTTGTCCAGCCTGGGGAAGTGGTGCCAAGGTTGCGCACCAGAGCTCCAGTGCTCCCCCACAGCCCGGTCTTTCAGGCTCCTCCTAACACCAAGCCTCCTGAAGGTCTCCCCAGCCTGGTGGTTCCTGTGGCAGCCCCACGCACCAGGCTGTCTCTCAGTCTCCTCCCTGCAGGTGCTCCCGCCTGTCCGGCGCCGCTGCCGGAGCGTCCCACCTGTCCGGCGCCGCTGCCGGAGCCTCCCGCCTGTCCGGCGCCGCTGCCGGAGCCTCCCGCCTGTCCGGCGCCGCTGCTGAGCCTCGCTTGTCCGCGCCGCTGCCGGAGCGTCCCGCCTGCCGGGCGCGCTGACCTCCCGCCTGTCCGGCGCCGCTGCCGGAGCGTCCGCCTGTCCGGGCGCCACTGCCGGACCTCCACGCCTGTCCGGCGCGCTGCGGAGCGTCCCGCCTGCCGGAGCCTCCCGCTGCCCGGGCTCCCGCCTGTCCGGCGCCGCTGCCTCCTGTGGCAGCTCCCGCCTCAGGCTGTCTCTGTCCTCCTCCTGCAGGTGCTCCCCGCCTGTCCGGCGCCCGCTGCGGAGCGTCACTCTGTCCGGGCGCGCTGCGGACGTCCCGCCTGCCCGGGCGCCGTTGCCGGAGCGTCCACGCCTGCCCGGCGCCGCCCGGAGCGTCCGCCTGTCCGGCGCCGCTGCGGGCGTCCACTGTCGGCGCCACTGCCGGAGCCTCCCGCCTGTCCGGCGCCGCTGCCGGAGCCTCCCGCCTGTCCGGCGCCGCTGCCGGAGCCTCCCGCCTGTCCGGGCGCCGCTGCCGGAGCGCTCCCGCCTGTCCGGCGCCGCTGCCGGAGCCCCTCAGCCCAGAGGCGCCAGAGCCCCTCAGCCCAGAGGCGCCAGAGCCCCTCAGCCCAGAGGCGCCAGAGCCCCTCAGCCCAGAGGCGCCAGAGCCCCTCAGCCCAGAGGCGCCAGAGCCCCTGCCCCTCTGTCCAGAGCTTCTGCCCCTCTGTCCCGAGCTGCCCCTCTGTCCAGTGGGGTCATTGAGAGGGGTTGCCATGGTGAGAAAGCCACGGAGGCGGACAATAAAGCGGACTAAGACAATGGTGAAGTGGGGTCCGCGTCCCGCGCCAGAACCGCCACCGCGGACAGACGCCCACCCAGACCCTCCCCTATAGGTCAAGGTTTTGCGGCCGGAGTCCGCACCTTTGGGGGTACTGTCACGTTCTGACCTTTATTTTCTGTGTTTTGTGTTTAGTTAGTATGGTCAGGGCGTGAGTTGGGTGGGCAGTCTATGTTTGTTTTTCTATGTTTTGGTTATTTCTATGTTTCGGCCTAGTATGGTTCTCAATCAGAGGCAGGTGTCATTAGTTGTCTCTGATTGAGAATCATACTTAGGTGGCCTGGGTTTCACTGTGTGTTTGTGGGTGATTGTTCCTGTCTCTGTGTGTGCACCAGATAGGACTGTTTTTGAGTTTTCACATTTCTTGTTTTTGTTAGTTTGTTCATGTGTACCTTAATGTATTAAAAAGTACCATGGACAATTACCACGCCGTCGTATTGGTCCTCTGATCCGTTTCGCTCTCTCTTCGGAAGAAGAGGAGGAAATTCATTACAGATCATTTCTTTGTCAGTGGGCAAACATACACAATCAGCAGGGGATCAAATCATTTTTCCCTCACTGTATATACTTTTCAAGTTACAGTATTTCCTTCATAACACTTAACTTCTTCGAGATAGGGTGCACTCTTTTAATTTTTGATAAAAACGCTCCTGCTTTAAACAAGATATTTTGGCACGTAAAGATGCTCGACCATGCACGTAACTGACAGCTTTGGAAAAAGAAAAAAAACTCTGACGTTTCCAAACCGGCAAAGATATTATCTGTGAGTGCCCCAGAACTAATGCTACAGGCGAAACTTTCAAGATGATTTTATTTGAATGCTTTTCTGGTTTTTGTGAAAATGTTGCCTGCTGAATGCTAACGCTAAATGCTACGCAAGCTATCAATAGCTATAG
>NW_026283711.1:0-8775 GCF_023373465.1 Oncorhynchus keta
ATTCCCAAAGGAAAGAAAAGAGGGTGGAGCCTGTAAAACTCCCCCTGTGATCACCTTGTGTCTTCACACTGCAAGAGGCTAGTCATGGTGAAGGGGATTCCCAAAGGAAAGAAAAGAGGGTGGAGCCTGTAAACCTCCCCCTGTGATCACCTTGTGTCTTCACACTGCAAGAGGCTACATGGTGAAGGGGATTCCCAAAGGAAAGAAAAGAGGGTGGAGCCTGTAAACCTCCCTCTGTGATCACCTTGTGTCTTCACACTGCAAGAGGCTAGTCATGGTGAAACAGGCTTTAACCAACTGGAAGGGAGGGCAACCCAAATGGCTTTGACCTCTACAGAATCAAGTAGCCTGAGATTGACCTTCATGGTTGACCACGGCACACATTCAGAAAGCGTCTCAGAGTAGGAGTGCTGATCTAGGATCAGGTCACCCTGTTCAGGTAATAATACTAATTACGAGCTAAAAGGCTAAACTGATCTTAGACCATCACTCCGACTCTGAGATGCTTAATGACTCTAATATGGGCCCACTCTGACTAAAATGCAACATATAATGTTATAGAGTTCCCTCAGCCAGCCCAGGGCAGTGTGAGACAGACACAAAACCCTTTCATCTCATTGGCTGAAAGAGCAACAGAGCAGGAGGGAGAATAAGCCAATCACAAGGCAGAACCAAGCATATTTTATAAACAACTTTTCTGCAACATTTCACATGGACGCAGCCATTATTAATTCAAACAAGAACAAAATGGATGTATCAATCCCAGACTGCCACTTTAATGTGATATTAACTGGGATGGATTGTATTAATAAATGCTGCGGTTTAAGATGAGAGTAGAAAACAAAACGGTCAAAGTCACTCAGTGTGTGTCAGCAGAAAACACTGTAGCCATGGCAACAGAGGTCACCTCAAGCCACACCACGTCGCAGGGATCAGGTTGAATGATTACATGCTGTCAGAGACTTGTGGGAGTGAAATGATATGTGACATTTAAATAAAGAAGACGTATACGTATGTACTTCAAATAAATAAAACCTGTGTATCCTCTCAAACCTGAAGGAACGTTCGCTAGCCCCTCTTCATTAGCTCCCACAGTGACAGGAAAGAACCCCAAATCATGTCGGAGAGGAGACGAGTTTAACAAGTCTGTGAGACATATAACAACAACAACAACAACAACAACCACGGCTCAAACACTTCAAGACAAGTCATGGAGAGCTGGTGAAGATGATGATGATGATGATGAAGACGGGAGGAAGGTGGAGATGAGGAATCCTCCATGGTGGTGTTGGTGGGGACTTACCCGATCCGGTCCCTCTCCCCAGGTTGAGGTGGGGGTGAAGGAGACTGGGCCAGCTCTCCAGGCTGCTCCAGGATGAGGGAGTGGTCAGCAGGGAGCCAGGACCCTGGACACTGGGAGGGGTGGACGAGGCCTTACGGGCCAGGGTGGACGAACCCTTACGGGACACCCAGGACGTGTCCATCACCCGGACACCCATACTGAGAGGGACAGAGACGCATAAAACAAGAGACGGTCAGACGAGACAATTAAAAAACGAAACAAACTGTTGAGAGGAGAGGAGAGTTGAGAGGAGGAGGTCAGGACTAGAGGAGGTCAGGACTAGAGGAGGAGGTCAGGACTAGAGGAGGAGGTCAGGACTAGAGGAGGAGGTCAGGACTAGAGGAGGAGGTCAGGACTAAGAGGAGGAGGTCAGGACTAGAGGAGGAGGTCAGGACTAGGAGGAGGAGGTCAGGACTAGAGGAGGAGGAGGTCAGGACTAGAGGAGGAGGTCAGGACTAGAGGAGGAGGTCAGGACTAGAGGAGGAGGAGGTCAGGACTAGAGGAGGAGGTCAGGACTAGAGGAGGAGGAGGTCAGGACTAGAGGAGGTCAGGACTAGAGGAGGAGGAGTTCAGGACTAGAGGAGGAGGTCAGGACTAGAGGAGGAGGTCAGGACTAGAGGAGGAGGTCAGGACTAGAGGAGGAGGAGGTCAGGACTAGAGGAGGAGGTCAGGACTAGAGGAGGAGGAGGTCAGGACTAGAGGAGGAGGTCAGGACGAGAGGAGGAGGAGGTCAGGACATGAGAATAGGAGGAGGCCAGGACTAGAGGAGGAGGAGGCCAGGACTAGAGGAGGAAGTCAGGACTAGAGGAGGAGGAGGTCAGGACTAGAGGAGGAGGTCAGGACCAGAGGAAGAGGAGGTCAGGACCAGAGGAGGAGGAGGCCAGGACTAGAGGAGGTCAGGACTAGAGAAGGAGAAGGTCAGGACTAGAGGAGGAGGAGGTCAGGACTAGAGGAGGAGGAGGTCAGGACTAGAGGAGGAGGAGGTCAGGACATGGAGAATAGGAGGAGGCCAGGACTAGAGGAGGAGGCCAGGACTAGAGGAGGAAGTCAGACCAGAGGAGGAGGAAGTCAGGACTAGAGGAGGAGGTCAGGACCAGAGGAGGAGGAGGAGGCCAGGACTAGAGAGGTCAGGACTAGAGGATGTCAGGACCAGAGAAGGAGGAGATCAGGACTAGAGGAGGAGGGAGGTCAGGACTAGAGGAGGAGGAGGTCAGGACTGGAGGAGGAGGAGGTCAGGACTAGGAGGAGGAGGAGGTCAGACTAGAAGAGGAAGGTCAGGACTAGAAAAGGAGGAGGTCAGGACTGAGGAAGAGAACAGGACTAGAGGAGGTCAGACTCAGAGGAGGAGGTCAGGACTAGAGGAGTGAGGTCAGGACTAGAGGAGGAGGTCAGACTAGAAGAGGAGGAGGTCATGACTAGAAGAGGAGGTCAGGACTAGAAGAGGAGGAGAACAGGACTGGAGGAGGTCAGGACTACAGGAGGAGGAGGCCAGGACTACAGGAGGAGGAGGCCAGGACTACAGGAGGAGGAGGCCAGGACTTAGAGGAGGAGGAGGTCAGGACTAGAAGAGGAGGTCAGGACTAGAAGAGGAGGAGGTCAGGACTAGAGGAGGAGGAGGTCAGGACTAGAGGAGGAGGTCAGGACTAGAAGAGGAGAGGTCAGGACTAGAGGAGGAGGTCAGGACTAGAGGAGGAGGAGTTCAGGACTAGGAAGAGGAGGAGGTCAGAACTAGAGGAGAAGGAGGTCAGGACTAGAGGAGGAGGTCAGGAATAGAGGAGGAGGTGTGGGGGACTAGAGGAGGAGGAGGTCAGGACTAGTTGAGGTGTCAGGGGACCAGAGGAGTGATGACTAGAGGAGGTCAGGACTAGAAGAGGAGGAGGTCAGGACTAGAGGAGGAGAACAGGACTGAAGGAGGAGATCAGGACTAGAGGAGGAGGTCAGGACTAGAAGAGGAGTAGGTCAGGACTAGAGGAGGAGAACAGGACTGGAGGAGGAGGTCAGGACTAGAGGAGGAGGTCAGGACTAGAAGAGGAGGAGGCCAGGGGACTAGAGGAGGAGGAGGTCAGGACTAGAGGAGGTGTCAGGGGACTAGAGGAGGTGATGACTAGAGGAGGTCAGGACTAGAGGAGGAACCATACAGTACCTTTGTATTTTCCTTATGCTGCTTTGACAGGGCAAAGAAACGAGAGGCACGTAAGACACATTCTGTTCATTTTCTATTCCATACACAGAGGCTAGTTTGGAAGGCTATGGAGATACTAGATAGGGTTATGGAGCTATATAGAGGGTTAGAGGAGCTACATAGAGGGTTAGGAGCTACATAGTGGGGTTAGGAGCTATATAGAGGGTTAGGGAGCTATATAGTGGGTTAGGGAGCTACATAGTGGGTTGGGGAGCTACATAGTGGGTTAGGAGCTACATAGTGGGTTATGGAGATACATAGATGGTTAGAGAGCTACATAGAGGGCTAGGACATAGTGGGTTAGGGAGCTACATAGTGGGTTAGGAGCTATATAGAGAGGTTAGGGTGCTAGGGACATAGTGGGTTAGGGAGATGCATAGATGGTGAGGGTTAGGGAGCTACATAGTGGATTAGGGTTAGAGACTACATAGTGGAGTTAGAGGGCTAGCATAGTGGGTTATGGATACAGAGGATGCATAGGGAGCTTCATAGTGGGTTAGGGAGCTATATAGTGGGTTAGGGAGCTATATAGAGGGTTAGGGAGCTACATAGTGGGTTAGGGAGCTATATAGTGGGTTAGGGAGCTATATAGAGGTTAGGAGCTACATAGTGGGTTAGGGGGAGCTACATAGATGGCTAGGGATATACATAGAGGGTTAGGGAACTACATAGTGGGTTAGGAGGAGCTATATAGTGGGTTAGGGAGCTATATAGATGGTTAAGGAGCCACATAGAGGGTTACATAGCGGGGTTAGGGAGGACTACATAGTGGGGGAATAGTGGGTTGGAGCTACATAGATGGCTAGGGAGATGCATAGAGGGTTAGGGAGCTACATAGTGGGTTAGGGAGCTATATAGTGGGTTAGGAGCTATATAGAGGGTTATGGAGCCACATAGTGGGTTAGGAGCTACATAGATGGCATAGGGAGATACATAGAGGGTTAGGGAGCTATATAGTTAGGAGCCATTAGGGAACCACAAATAGGGTTAGGGAGCTACATAGAGGGTTAGTGAGCTACATAGAGGGTTAGGAGCTATATAGGTGGCTAGGAGCCACGTAGAGGGTTAGGGAGCTACATAGAGGGTTAGGGGAGCTACATAGAGGAGCTAAGGAGCTAGATAGAGGTTTAGGGAAGCATAGTACATTGAGAGATGATAGGGGAGCTACATAGGGGTTAGGAGCTATATAGTGGGTTAGGAGCCATAGAGGGTTAGAGCCACATAGAGGGTTGGGGAGCTATAGAGGGTTAGGAGTGGGTTAGGGAGCTACATAGAGGGATAGGGAGCTACATAGAGGGTTAAGGAGCTACATAGATAGAGGGTAGGGAGCTACATAGAGGGGTTAGGGGGAGCTACATAGAGGGCTAAGGAGCCAGATAGAGGATTAGGGAGCTACATAGAGGGTTAGGGAACTACATAGAGGGTTAGGGAGCTACATAGAGGGCTAGGGAGCTATAGAGGGTTAGGGAGTTACATAGAGGTTTAGGAAGCTACATAGATGTATTAGGGAGATACATAGAGGGTTAGGGAGCTACATAGAGGGCTAGGGAGCTACATGAGAGTTAGGGAGCTATATAGAGGGCTCGGGAGCTACATAGAGGGTTAGGAAGCTACATAGAGGGATAGGGAGCTACATAGAGGGTTAGGGAGCTACATAGAGGGTTATGGAGCTACATAGAGGATTAGGGAGCTACATAGAGCGTTAGGGAGCTATAAGTGGCTATGGAGCCACATAGAGGATTAGGGAGCTACATAGAGGGCTACAGAGGGGAGCTATATAGAGGGTTCGGGAGTTACATAGAGGGTTGGAAGCTACATAGATGGCTAGGAGATACATAGAGGGTGAGGGAGCTACATAGAGGCTAGGGAGCTACATAGCGAGTTAGGGAGCTACATAGAGGGCTAGGAGAGCAGAGGGTTAGGAGCCATAGAGGATTAGGAGCTACATAGAGGGTTAGGAGCTACATAGAGGGTTAGGGAGCTACATAGATGGCTAGGAGCTACATAGAGGTTAGGGAGCTATATAGATGGCTTGGGAGATACATAGAGGGTTTGGAGCTACATAGATGGCTAGGGAGATACATAGAGGTTAGGGAGCTACATAGATGGCTAGGAGATACATAGAGGTCTAGGCCAGTGACTAGTGTGGAGATTGAAATGTGCTGAGTGTAGAAGGGGCTAGTGTAGATGTCTAGGGGCCTAGGCCAGTGGGCCACAGGGGACCAATAGAAGGGGCTAGTGTATAGGCTAGTCTAGGGGGCTACAGGGTGACCATTGGAAGTGGCTAGTGTGGAAGGCTAGTGGGCTACAGTGTAGTCTGTATTCTGGGGATGAGATTCACAGTGACAGGGCATAGAGGGTTTCAGAGGTTTTGGGACATGCCAGACCAAATGACTAGCCTGCACTGTCCTACCAAGAGGAAATGAGTGCCTCGTTAGTTAATACAGTAATGAAGCCAAGCTGAGTTCTCTGGAGTGGACTCACGCAGAGACAAACACGTCGTCACAACTCTCCTCAGTCCAGAAACAACAGCCTGCCTTTGATAACCGCCACAGTTACAAAACTGCTCATTTACTGAGTGGATAATAACTGTATTTTCAACCAGCGTCTCACATGGAGAACTGTTTGGGGTTGAAGTGTGTGGTGACAAAATGATATATCAATTGGAAAGTAAATCTGTCTGTCTCCTCTGTGACAGTCTCTCTGGACAGTCTCTCTGTGACAGTCTCTCTGTGACAGTCTCTCTGTGACAGTCTCTCTGGGCAGTCTCTCTGTGACAGTCTCTCTGTGCAGTCTCTCTGTGACAGTCTCTCTGGACAGTCTCTCTGGACAGTCTCTCTCCTCCAGACAGTCTCTCTGTGACAGTCTCTCTGGACAGTCTCTCTGTGACAGTCTCTCTGGACAGTCTCTCTGTGACAGTCTCTCTGTGACAGTCTCAGTCTGGACAGTCTCTGTGACAGTCTCTCTGAGACAGTCTGTGACAGTCTCTCTGGACAGTCTCTCTGTGACAGTCTCTCTGGACATTTCTCTCTGGGCAGTCTCTCTGTGACAGTCTCTCTGTGACAGTCTCTCTGTGACAGTCTCTGTGACAGTCTCTGACAGTCTCTGTGACAGTCTCTCTGTGACAGTCTCTCTGGGCTGTCTCTCTGGACAGTCTGTCTGTGACAGATGGGTGCCTCCCTCAATGTTGGGGTTTACAGGTCTGTAAGACAGTTGGGCCGTCAGTTGGGACAGAGTGTTGAATTGTAAATGAGAAGCTGGTCAGCGGTGACAGTCACTGCTGTGACAGTCCTCTGACAGTCCCTCTGTAACAGTCTCTCTACGACAGTCTCTGTGACAGTCTCTCTGACAGTCTCTCATGAGTTCTCTGTGACAGTCATCTCTGACAGTCTCTCTAAATGTCACAGTCTCTCTGTGGCAGTCTCTCTGTGACAGTCTCCAGACAGTCTGCTCCAATGTCTGGTTCTCGAGACTATTTCTGTGAGGGAGGTGGCTCTCTGGACAGTGATTTTCCACCTGGTGAGTCAGGGAGGAGCAGTCGTTCCAGACTGAAAGGATAGTCTAGAGTGTGACAGTCTGCGTCTGTGGTGTGAGTTTGTGTCTGACAGTGTGCATCTGTGACAGTCGCGTGCGTGTGTGTGTCTGTGTGTAGATCTCAGGAGAATGCGTGACAGTCTCTCTGTGACAGTCTTTCTGCAGTGTCTGCCATGCAGTGCCCTTCACCGGACCAGGACTATTTGACAAGTCTCTGTGCATTCTGTGATAGCCTCCTCACTAGATGAGGGCTGATAAAGTTCCTGTGATAGCTCTCTGGATGAGAGGATGATTGACAGGGCAGAGATCTACACTCTTTTCTGTGACAGTTCTACTGTGACAGTCTAAATCAGACAGTCTCTAGATAAACAACCACTTACAGTCTATTCCACTACTTTGTGACAGTCTCTCTGTGACAGATGGGTTGCTCCCAAAAAAAAAAGTTCTACCCGATGACATCATCAAAGTGATCTTCAAACACTGAGATTCTCAGACCCGTTGGGACAGAGGTGCTGGAATTGTAAACTAAATGGCGGTTTGAAATCACTGTTTTTAACTTTAAACCCACCATGAGCATGCCAACTCCCCCACATTTTAACTCCGCTCACCGCACTGCCTGTGACCGGGGAGAGAGTCATCTGTCTACTTTTCTAAATGTCAGAGATAATCTGATGCCAGCGTGTTTTAAAAGGCTTTATGAAGCCTTCAAAAACACTGTATGTAGACGCTGGTTTGGGCTGGAGAAGTGCCCCTTAAAAGGCTTTATGAAGTTTTCAGAAAACACTGTATGTGACGACGTTGGTTTGGTGCTGGAGAGTGCTCCCTTATAAGGCTTTTATGAAGCCTTCAGAAAACACTGTATGTAGACTAGACGCTGGTTTGGTGCTGAGAAGTGCCCCCTTTATAAGGCTTTATGAAGCTCAGAAAACACTGTATGTAGACGCTGGTTTGGTGCTGAGAAGTGTTCTCTTTATAAGGTTTATGAAGCCTTCAGAAAACACCGTACGTAGACTAGACGCTGGTTTGGTGCTGGAGAAGTGCCCCTTTAAAAGGCTTTAAGAAGCCTTCAGAAAACACTGTATGTAGACGCTGGTTTGGGTGCTGGAGAAGGCCCCTTTATAAGGCTTTATGAAGCCTTCAGAAAACACTGTATGTAGACGCTGGTTTGGTGCTGAGAAGTGCCCCCTTTATAAGGCTTTATGAAGCTTTCAGAAAACACTGTAGACGCTGGTTTGGTGCTGAGAAGTGCCCTTTATAAGGCTTTATGAAGCTTTCAGAAAACACTGTATGTAGACGCTGGTTTGGTGCTGGAGAAGTGCCTTTATAAGGCTTTATGAAGCTTTCAGAAAACACTGTATGTAGACGCTGGTTTGGTGCTGGAGAAGTGCCCCCTTTATAAGGCTTTATGAAGCTTTCAGAAAACACTGTATGTAGACGCTGGTTTGGTGCTGGAGAAGTGCTTCCCTTTAAAAGGCTTTATGAAGCCTTCAGAAAACACTGTATGTAGACGCTGGTTTGGTGCTGGAGAAGTGCCCCCCTTTAAAAGGCTTTATGAAGCCTTCAGAAAACACTGTATGTAGATTCAGACGCTGGTTTGTGCTGGAGAAGTGCTCCTTTAAAAGGCTTTATGAAGCCTTCAGAAAACACTGCATGTAGACTAGACGCTGGTTTGGTGCTGGAGAAGTGCCCCTTTAAAAGGCTTTATGAAGCCTTCAGA